>NW_019214093.1:383191-439043 GCF_002532875.2 Varroa jacobsoni
GGGGGGGGGGGGGGGTAACCTCGATTCCTCTAGGTTAGCACTGGTGTCTAAGCGGCCAGAATTCTGTCGAGGATGCAATAACATGCAGCAGAGCGATATCAAGAGCTAAACCTGTTAGTAAGGCGCTTGTGCTATTGATTACTGGAAGGCGGACGGGGTTGAATGAGTGTTAACGTACCGCTACGAGCTACCTTGGCTGAATACAGCTTTTGAAGCAGACTCATTGTCCGACGTCGAGTAGTTTTTAGAACTAGTATAGTATATGAACTAGCTCTCTAATAGATCTGTTGATTGGTGATCGTTTACGCATAGGTCTCAATGCAGCCAATCGATACCTGGAGCATACAACCCCAAAGCGTATAATAGCTATCGGTTCCACGCCATAAACGATGGGTCAAATCGCAAACGTTCAGGTATCCTATCTAAGTAATCCTAATCTAAACGTAACTTATCCTATAAAAGTCAAAACCTATTAAAAAGGTGACATAAAAGCTGTGCAAGGTTTCTGCGCAAGAAGCCAATTAGTTTCGAACTCTTCCTCGAAGACTCCTTTCTCGAAGAACAGTCGCTCTCATCTATTATGGTCGAATGTGGTATAATGTATCAGGCACAAAAGGGGGCCATGCAAACGCACTGAATACATGCAAGCTTGACACCGTGTCTATATGCTGCCGAGCAGCCGATTACTAGTCATCGGGAAACTAACAAATAATCGATAGTTCCGAAGATGAATAATAATATTATACAGCTATACTTGATACTGACGTCAGCAGTTCGATGGCGTCGGGTCGACGCAATCATGCGTTACCGAAATCCTGTTCTTTTATTTACCGCCTTGCTGCCATTGCCCCTAACCACAGCATTTCTAAACAAAATTTAACCACCTTTCCAACCTGTTTTTCGTCATAACTGACCAACTCCACGCACGTATCGAAACTTTTGTGACAGGCAAGTCAAGTAGTGTCGGAAGCCGCAGAAACTGGAGCAAATATATTTTTCCATGCCAGAGGAATTTACCAATGGTTAGGCCTGAACGGCTCTGAACGGAGAGGCGCGCATGTACACGCACTCGGGCCGAATCGAAGCCTACAATGACCAGCGTCACTCTTAGCTCGTTCCGCGCACTTGGATACACTTCGTCACTCTTTTTTTTCTGTCATACGAATCTAATTGTCTCTCGTAGCGGTATCACTGCTATCTTTTGGGCTATTGCTCGGCCCATTCAAAGGGGCTGCTTTGTCCGCGTTGGTTAATCTAAAAGCGTCATTCTGTCTTAGAAAAAGAAGTGCTTGGTTGACTCCGATGAATGATCATGCGAGGCTGGAAATTGCGTGGCCATCGTAAACAAGTTCTTCATACGTACACTGGTGAACCTGGCGTCTTTGGAGCCCGGTGCTGCAGAGGGTCCGAACTAGCTGTGAGCATCTTTTCATTCCTACGTGTGTATATATATATATACTGCTTATTCAGGCGTGAGATGATTCAAAGGTGCCCTAAGGCGGTCACTTCTAACCGATCGGTCTAGTTATTATTTGGGCGTTACAGTGAACAGCTAGCGGCGCATTTGCTGAAAGTCGCAAATATATCGCGTCTGGCTACGGTGTTACTTAAGAGATTCGCTTGATCTGGTAAGCTGTTAGGGGTTGAGATCGTTGAGTCGACATCACGGTATCAACTATGGAGGTATACACATGCGTAAACATATAAAAAAAAGAAGAGCTCTAGTGTTGAGGATCTTCTACGACACGCACATACACTTTTTCTATCGTTAATTCGCCAACTCATACGTGTATATATATATAAGCAACAACATGAGTCCTTTCATCAAAACCACCTGTAGCGTTTTTTACGTAGGGGGCAGCACTTTGCTTCAGTAGCGCCGATGGCGTCCGCACAGACAACGCGACAATAGCGCCAGTCGTCAACTTCTTTGCGGTAGGGAGTCTCTATCCTATGCGCTAATGAATCTGTCGGAAATTATCTTCAGTGGGCCCTAAGGTATAGTTCATAGGGGAATTCGCCAAATCCGTCGAGCAGCGACCGCGCTAAGATTAGCGGTGACGATACGTTGTTGACGATAATGGCATATCAGTAATCAAGGAGAGCGACCGATTACTCTGACAGACACGGCGCGCACTGGGAATAGGACAAGGAATGTACGTACAGCCTAAGGTTGTTCCCAGCTACCAAGGCTGACGAGCTGGTTCAGTCGGCAACTTCATGGCGGATTCTGTCATCTAGTTAGGCAGGATTACCGATACCGCCGCCTTTGTCCGGCAGACGACGTCGGCCCTGCATCTGTTCAGCCGTACCTAGATAGTGATATCCGCTAATAACTAGATAGCTATTAATGTTTCTTTAATGTCATTCGTCTCATTACATCGCCTATAAACGTATCATAATGGAGTATGAAAATCTGGAAATGAAGACTCTGAGAGGTTCAACACGTGAGTTCATCTTCGACGCCTGACAACGCATAACAAAGGGATAGTCGATGACTTGGTGAGAACAGCTGAACAAATACTACTATATTATACACTATGGATTGTTAGCGGGTTGGGTCAAGAGATCTCTCCTTGTCATATTTATTTACAAATGTAAACAGTCTACGATATACAGAAATTCCAAAATGGGAATTATGTATTTTAGGGAAAGCCAGGTGTTGTTTTGCTATCGAGCATGGCAGCGGAGCTATCCATCGCAGAAATTACATGAACAGCTCTCATCGGGGTAACGATATCAGCATCTGAGTCTGAGTAAACCACTGATAAAGCAACGGGCCCAATCGTCGTTAATTTTCTATTTAGGCAACTTTAACGTAACGGAAGTTAATTCAACTATTTTTTATATTCCCGTTTTCTGCCAGAACAAGCTTTGGCCTGAAGCAATTACTATCACATTGCATTTATTTTATTATGACAGAAAAAATCGCACGTCTTCTATGATCAACGCATAGCGTGATGGGCAGTGTCATAAAATAATACAACATATACGATATTTTGATTTTATGGTATACCACTTGCTATCTGTACATGTATTATAGGCAATATATAATACGTGTACAGGGGCAAATGTAGGCAAACCGCTGTACGTATTGCTTTTCATTGTATCCTGCAATGTTGTGTTGTTATATGTGGTCGTGCTGTTCGGAGACGACTATAATTATGTGGTCCACAAAGTCGGTAGCGAGATATCGCAAAAATCAGCACTTATAGTATAGGTTATAATAGCCATAGTATAAAAAAAAAAAAAAAAAAAAACTAAAAACAGCACGAAGACAGCAAACTTGCCCACTGGCCTCGGTGTTGCGTTTAGTAGATATTAACTAACGGTTAGGACGCACGCCGTTCACGTGCGCGTTCATTACCAATAGAGCATAATATAATGGCATCGAATAACGATCACATCTTTCAGAAACCGTCAGCCGTTCTAGCTTCCTCATTAGATCGTACGCGTAACCGCTAATGACAACGAAGACAAGGCTCGTTGTTGGCTGCAAGGCTGCTATAGATAGAACGAAATGTTGAAATCTTGGCGGAAGACAGGCTGTCTCTACCGGTCGAAATCACTGTTACATAAACTCAATTAGCAAGTTCATTATCATACATCAGCCCAATGTCTTGCTACAGAAACGCATTCATGTCAGGATAGCAGGCTGGAGAGCTGTGTTACAAGCCCTCTGCCGAGAACAAACCTTATTCATGAATGAAGCAGGGGCCGGAATCGCTTAACGCTAACAGTGCAGGGATGACTTCACTGTTTGGGACGGTTCGGACATATCACTGTATCATATTATTAAATATTATAATGTGATTAAATAGGACACGTAATTATTTAGATCGGAAGGACGAACTCTGGATAAATGGAGTCATTACTGGATAAGTTCTTTTCCCTTGAATACCTGATGGCCAAAATGCTTATTTTTCTACGCGCGTTATGTAGTCGTTGTAAAAGAAATTAGTCAGCCATGAGCCGCGCACCGTGCTTCGATCTATTTAGAACCGCTAGATCTGTTTGCGTAACGTTGAAAACGTTGTACTTAGGCGCATCAAGGGCTTGCGGTGATTGATGTCATTGTAGAAATATCATTTCCAACAGAGTAAACCTCCACATTTACTGGAAAAGTTGTCGAGTGTAAATGATTACTAAACAAAACACTGATCAGACCCCACGACAGTATATCAGGCTAATAGATCCGTTTGTCTGATGGACTAATTCCTGGACCTGTAATAGGTCGTACATAATCGGGTCCTTCCACATCGCCGCGTCGGCTTTCCACGAACTCTTCCTTCCCAAATCCGTACGTTTGCTATGAAGGGACGCCAACGCTGCAGTGAAGACAAATTCTAACTAAGTACATAGCATTCACTTACTCAGTGCCTTTCTTGCCCCCTTAGCCAGCGATGTTGTCACAGATTCAATTAGGGTTTTGTATTGGGGAGCTGTCTGAATTGTCAATTAAACCGGCCGAGCTGATGGCCGAATGACAAGGGGACAGTGACTCAGCCAATGAGCTTCATCGGATTCGATCCTTTGTTTGGATCGGATTCTAGCGATATCACAGTGTTTCCATTTGATCGTTTCACCGCTGATCCGAGGCTGACTCCGCCCGCTCGTTGGCTTATCGTTATTGGCTTTCTTCGTGAGAAGAGAAGGTCAACAAATTAATCAATTCCTGCCGCGCTGTAGCTGTCACTGCTATCATCACGACCACCGCGATTCCTGCGAGCGTGTCCGTCTGCACCGTTTTCGTCGCCAGTCGATTTCAGCGTCGCCAGCTGGCTACTTCTTCTGCGGCAGTCGGCTATACTTTTTGCGTAAGCCCTAATCTAAGTAAGACCGCGTACATTCAGCGTGTCCACAACCTCCAGCATGGCCCTAACCACACAGGCTATTTACCGTGTTAGCATTGCGTTGATGCTGCTATTGACTGCTGCGGCTGTCGGGGCTTTTGTGGTCGATTGTCGTCGTCGTCGGCGGGGTCGGGGATGAACAGCGATATGAAGCGATTCCAATGATAACTAAGCGAAATTAGGAAAAGTTGGATACGAAAAGTGACTTTTCGCGAAGCCGACAGTGACAGCGGCGCCGATAGAGGACTGTTGCACAGTCTTAACGAACGGCGGTGTTTTCACTGCGGCTTCAACTGGAGCCTCGATAACAGCAGAACGTGTTTTGTCCGCTTGCATCTTTAGTCCGTTAATTTTATTGGGTGGAATGGCTGGACGTTGTCAATCAATGGATGACGCCATCGACGGCGAAGAAGAGCCGCATCGCCCCCGTTCAAGCCAGCGTGGCCCCGATGATGCGCCACCAAAAACGAGGCATCAGCAATTGTATTGGCAAGACTGATTAACTTTAAAAGGGTCTGGAGTTCTTTTTTCCTTATAATGCAGGCTGAAGGTTGTATGGATTCGGATGATTTGTGTAATAAGTGAAAGTCACTGGTTCGATTCCCACTCGATCCCGTTGTAACGGTAGCGTCGTTGGTTCGGAGCGGACGACATGGCAACCCACGTCATTGTGTTCGAGGCTTTGTAATAACGCGAAACGCCGGACCAGCCTTAGTTGTGATTGGAGCGTTCGGCGGCGTGTTTGTCACTGTGAATCGATCACCCTACGGCTAGGATATTTTTGCCTGAAAAATCTCTTGGTAGGAAATAAGTTTTTCTCAGATCGTAAGTAGAGACACCGTAGAAAAAAAATAGCAATGACAATTCTTCTATAGCTATCTACCGTAATCATGAAGGTATGTAGAAAAAGTTACCTTGATCGATGAGAGCTACGAGTTGAAATGACGAGCAACTTGTTGCGCATGTTGAATCATATATCATACAACAATGCAGTCGCGCGTGCGTTTACATACATTTTAATGAAGAAGACACTAGTGAAGATGACCTGAGGATTAATAGCGATAATAATCAAGGGTTAATAGCATAGTTGAATGGTACGTTATGTTTTTTCATAACGTTTAATATCATATTTGGCTCTTTAGGCTGATCCCATGAGAGTTAATGTAAGAAGATTGGTCCGCACCCGTCTTACCTATGGCAAAAGGCTTTTGAGGAATCGAAGGCTTCACGGATAGATAGATCCGTAGTGTAGGTGGTAAAGCAAACGGCGATGCTCGTGGCATAGACTGTTACAACTCGAATTTTCTTGGTAATAGATAGCTTAGTATAGGCCGGAAATGATTAAGCCGATTAAGAGAGTCGCCGTTTACTTCAATTGTGACCCAATTAGGTATGAGCATTTTTCTGTCAATTAGACTAGGCATAGCCGTACTTTAGCACCGTAAGATTACCTGAACCCTATATGAAATATACCTAGGGGTAGAAAGGGGTAAAGAAACAAACTTTTCGCGTCGTGAGATTCCGTGAAAATCCTGATCGAATCTGGACCATTTCACCATTTTATTCGCTGTGCATTTAACGTACATGAGTTCAAAGCAATCTAACGGGTAACAGACATCCTAGCTGGACCATATGGTTGGTTATCAGTCATAAATCTATATGTGCCTCGCGTTGACCGGTCAAATATTCTGTAAAAATATTCTATTCTGATATATTCTGTGTTCAGCTAGTTCAGCATTGGTTTGCTAATTTTCAGGCCATTCCCGTTGTCAATGAATGTACAAATATGGGTATAAGGATACCTGAAGGACTAAAAAAATAACGCATCAGCAGTCGTACATTAGCAAGTTCGGCTGTTGCCGTGCGGAAGTGGGCAAATTATTCAGATTGAAAACATCCATTATCCACTATCGAAGAAATAAGGAATACATAATTTTTATGAGGTATAGATTCGAGCTTAGTGTGTGTGTACTGTATTTTGCCGGAAAAAGCCAATTACGTGTTATCACGGCACATCAGTCAGCCATGGTCGGGTATGCAAGTACCTCTGGGTGTTCTCTAGAAAAGGAAACAATAGAAACCGCGCTAGGACAAAAACTCTTCTAAATTTTTCTGACTTTTTTAACCTTCGACGTGAGGCAGCAGACACTTCACACGTGCACGCAGCTTTATGACTGGTTAACGACAAGATTGACTTGGATGCGCTGCCACAGCTAGTCACTATTAGGTCACTCTATACTCTGATTATAAGATCCAAAAAGCAGGAATCGGCTGAAGTTCACCTTTTGGTTCCACGTTTTGGCCTTTTATTGGGTTGGTTAACGTTCGATTTGTCGTACCCTTCCCCCCCCCCCCTTATCCAGCATGATCTTCCTATTTCCTCTACCGTTTATCCATGAGACTATTGAATAGATTGTGTCGAAAGCTAAACGCGTTACCTTCCAGTGTAACTAGTCAGTAATAGGCAGTGGGCAGTCCGACAGTTTAATATCGCCATTCATATCGGCGGGTCGTTCAAGTCGACGTAGGACGGGACGGGTCCAAAAAAGAGCATAGATAACATGACGCCGCAGCCGCGAAAGTCGCAGCAGCGGCCACGTCCGCTAACAAACCAGTGACTGAACTAACGTCCAAGTCAAAGGTCATCATCATAGAGTGATTTTGCCTGTCAGACCATCGTCTGCACAGCTCCTATTGCTGTCGTTGCCAATGCCGCCCCAGACGGACTCGTAGAAGTCGCGTCGCAATTTAGGGCTGTTTCGGCTGGGTCGGCGCTTTTTCCTGTCGTTGTTCGCGGCTGGATTGAGCTGCGACGAAACGTGCTGGTTGAACCGTCGGTAGCTTGTTCACTCGTTCGGTGTACAAGGCACAGACGAATGATTGACCGCATGATCGCATGGTGGTCACTCGACGGCGAGGTGCGACTTCGCTGCTGGTGGAGTGGTCGATCGGCAACGAAAAATCAACGTTCCCACAGCAATTATCAGATCATTGTTGCTGATGGCATAGTTATTACCGCCGCCTTGAACTGGTACCGTGGACACTTGTAGGTTATCGCTACCGGGGCTGCAGAACTAATAGCAGCTGGCGAACTTCCGCTAATAGTATCAGTAGTAATAGTCGAAGATGGTAGCCAACGTGTCTGACTTTATCAGCATACGAACGCACGCGAAAAAAAAGTCGAAAATAGATAAAATAGAAATAAGAAACTGAAAATAAGGACGACTATCTTCCTATTTCTATGAAACTGCTAAGATTACTCTGACGCGCCGGGACATGGGGCGAATGAGGGGAACTGACAAGTATCTAGATAAGTAGACAGAGCGTGTTTCTTGTACTCTCTTTCAATTTCGCGACTGTTATTTGCCTTTTTCGTTTTCTATTTGTTAGTCCACAAGCATCTATCCATCTGTTTCTGTCGCTCGTTCTTTCGTTGGCTTTCCTATTCAATCTTGTTCCTTCCAGGAGCCTGCATTTTCTCGCGCTGCGGTCGTCAGTAGCAACTCGGTTGTTTCGTTGGCTAGTTTTGGTGATCAGGATGCTCATGATGGTGCCGCTGGCGGTCACGGAAACGCCGCCGCCGCCGCCGCCATCTTAAGTAAAAACGACGAAGTTACGTGACAGCACCAAATATCACGCGAACATAGCAGCAGTTACAGCACCAAAGTTGTCCACAACAAAGGCGCCGAAGGCAACGCTCGCCGAAGCGGCGCTCATTCTCAGTCATCGCGCGGAAAAACGTCAGCAGTGGAAACTAGTAAGAACAGCAATAGCAGTTGAGGCGGCTTGAATAGCTAACAAATACGTGTTGATCTATCGCAGTAGATCGCTACTGTCACTCACCGGTAGTTCCGGCGCTGCTGATATAACTTACCACGGTGAAAATCTGTGGGAAAATGTCGATAAAGGCATGGCACGGAGAGCTGACCGCGGTAGGGAAGAGTTTGTAAGTGCCGTGTATCAGCTGGGATATTGTTATAGCTATAAGGGCCAGGGAAAAGTGAAAAGCCAGGAGTTAATCAAACGAGCGATTGAAGGCTTGAAGTAACTTTGTGTCCTGAAAAGGGAGACGGCTCGCCGATTCGTTAAGGTCGTTTTAGAGGGGATCGTCAGTAGAGGAAAACTTACATCAAAAATGTGAAAGGTTGATCACGGCTACGATTAGAACATGATCGAAACGATTGTTATTTTATTATAATATTAAACATAGGAATTTATATGTAGCGATGTTTTATTTATATATTTTATTGACACTGTGTCCGTTTCAGGCCGACGCTAAACGCCTCAGAGTGAACTAATGGACGTACTTGGTCCTACTAGGCTAGTAACACGATATTATATTTTTGTCCTTTATTTTAGTAGAATTTAGGTAAGGCACTTTTGACTGCCGGTTCTTGAACAGCGATTATGTACTACTGGGGTATTTTTCCTTGCGCCGGCCTCTTGCAATGTATTCCAGCTTGTTTGCCAGGTGTTGAGTAAAAGGCTTCTATTTGTTGTCCTTTTGTAGTCATTATTATTACTGATTATCAAGGAAAAGTTAATGAACCATATCGCGTCGTTGAAGTAAGCGTACCATAATCAGTTTTTTATACAGTTTTACTCAATATATGCTATGCAGTAAACATCACGACCGTTATAGATCCTATAACAAATAACTATTTTTACCCTTCTTGATTAGATTACCGCTTTGTTGCTCTGGTTAAGTTCTATTGCGATCTGTGGTCGCAAAAATTGGGCCTACCGGAATCCAGCTTTTTCTTGTTCATCAGAAGCGCAGCTTCTCTGCTCCGCTTAATCCGCCCAACTCTGTTCCGGTTCCTCGCCTCACACGGTCTATGGTTGTATAACAAAATATGTACCTATATTGTAATATCTCCGTCACGCACACGATATTCGCTTTCTGGAAGAACGGCCTTCGGTCAGTACCGAAGCATTGTCGAGCTCTATACAAGGTAAAAACGTTCGCTGATTCCCAAGCGACGAATAGAGTTCCCACCGCTGATAACTTTATTGCTCTGGCCATGGTAGCTCGCCAATTTGTTGCCACCGTAGCCACTTGCGCACTAGTGGTCAGTGTTGAATGCCGGTCCATCTCCGTCCATGTTTGCAAGCCGACCAGCTTCTGCCGTGGCGCGCACCGCAGCGATCGACGGCGATGTCCTGTTACTGCCATACAAACGAATCCCCGCTGCCTCCGTTGTATCCAGTATTATAGATACTACACGTGTCTCAACTGTGACTGTTAGTATTGTATTTGGCCACCTAGTTTAAAGAGAGAGGTAATCGTACTCCTTCAGAGGGGATGCTCTGGACCGCGGGATAGTCCCGAATCCTTCTCCTGAGACTGACTCAGCGTAGTAAGTATGAGTAGTGGCGAAAAACGGATCGTTCTGAAGACGGGTAGCGGCAAAGGTAAAGAAACAAGCAAGGAAAGACAATAGCACAGTGTTATGGCCGTTACTGGCTACGTTTTCATTGACGAGCTGCCTGCTTGTACGACCCAGAATGGACTATGAAGATTATTCTAAGAAGGACATTAGCGTACTTCACTCCCTTGTAGTTCCGTAGAGGACATCTGTAGCGTCTGCTTCAGCTGGCAGTTGTATTGTGACGCACGGCATTCGATATAGTCGAGTGGAATGATTGTGCTTACACGAAAATTATTGGGTAAAGGAAAATTTATTTTTTAAAACGTTGTATGCTGATGTTGATTGGCAATCACTCAATTTGGTCAAAAATCTACGCGCTATGTTACGTAACTAATGAACGAATTCTGCTAGATCGCTATACCAATGGTTTTTCCCTTACGTCCACTGAGCATCTTGTTGTAGTTTCCCCCAGACCCCAGATGTGCCCAGATATTTGTTCGTACTAATGGTCATTGTATGAATGCTTTCAGCAGCATATCGCTAAAACAACGTATTTAGATAAGTATCTACGTCACTCGTGCTTAATCATTGACAGATTCAGTTGGTAAAGGTAGAGGCTGTCGCTTGATGAATAGATAATTAGACGGCACAAAGGAAGGAAGCAATAGAAGGACCGAGCTGAAACACTTGGTGTCTATAGGCATTTCCAGTAATCGCGTCTCGTAAGCGTAGCTGATAGTTTTATTACATTAATAGTAATAGTAATAATGAGTGTAAGATGAGTCAATCAATTTTTCTTGCGTCCAGCATCATATCGTATTCGTGCTCGCCGTTGGATTGACGCTAACGATAAGGACAAGAATTACGTTCTGCTAAACGAGAGCCTACGTCGAAAAGTAAATAAATAATAATTGCGCTACGAAATAATATATAGAAAAGTCGGTCGCAGGAAAGACAATCGAGGTACAGCTGGAATCGACTACGCTTGAATAACAAAAAAGAAAGAAATAGTAATTTCGTTATCGGCCGTGCGTTTGCGGAAGCTTCAAAGTGCGTCCGCGATGAAGTCTTGCCGGACTCATTTCGTAGTTCTGTCTAAATATAAGTTCAAGCTTTTAGGTCTGGTTGAGTCGTTCGACGTTTCTCTTAGACGGCTGGCTTCTCGACAGCACAAAACGCTTGGTATGGAACGTGAACCTCAAGAGGATGCCCCAATGTGATTTTAACGTGCCACTAATCCTTTCTTCCGAGTGGTCCAAGCGCCATTAATTAAAAACCTATTGATATCTTTTTGAGCTTTCATCAGGAGCAAAATCATCCTCCTAAAGATCAGAAATGAAACTATGACGAGTATCCCATATTAAGCACTAGAATAATATTTAACACATTGTACGTATACATACATATATACACACTGGAGTAATAAAACGACAAATAACATTACGCACCGAATCCACTCGCGTAGACCTCTCTATTGTCGCGAATTGCGAGGGCATTTGTTACTTTCGGGTATTATATCTGTAACAATTTTTTTTCCAGAGTACTATATGTCTAACAATAATAAACAAAAGCTCGTCGAGATAACAAACAACTATCATATTATCTTAATATATTTTACAGTTTTTTCCAAGTCCAAATGTCTGGTAATGCACACTTGCCACCAATTCTGTTTTATTGCAATGAATCCCAGATAGCTAAGACATACTAATCTAAGGATAAATTATACCTCGGATCGCTTCCATCGAGTCGATACGTCCAAAATCACTTTTATCTGTTCGTCACCTACCCTGACAACTACTGACGCCTATTTAGCAACATAGTTTTCGTTGGATACGTTTATTAATACGAACGAATTGCTTCTCACCACGTTAACGAAAAACAACGAAAAAAACACAAACGAAACAAAACTTCCACGCTGGAAAGGTTCGAAACTATGCTAATGGACATTACTGATAAAACAGCCACCGCGTATACGATTAGTCGAATGAGAAATCGTCCAAAAAACGGCTTACTCATTGCTTTGAAATCCATCACATAGTAACTGTTACCCTATACACTGCTAATATTGAACGCTTTACCAGCACCGTCGTATGTAAACATCGCGTCCTGACGTTTCCGCGGTACCAAAGCGAACCCCGGCCGTCAGCACAACGCCGCTAACCTATAGGACTAGCATCGCTGACCTTTTGCGGACGACTGTCGAACATGCGCCGTCGGCGGCAGGCCAAAGAGCAGACGGCCAACTAGTCAGGCAACCACCTAAATAGGAAAAATCACGCCGGAGCTTTTCTAGCACCACTCGGAGAGATCGAGAATTACATTTGTTTTCTACTTGAATAGTAATAATAACACTAATTTGAAATGAATAGCATCTTCATCTTTTTGGCAGCCCACGGTCGCTTTTGTTGCTGATTCTGCTAACATGGGCAGGAACAGTAGTAAAACGATAACACTAGAGAGAAAATTAAATTATCAAAGGCCATTTGTTTACCGCCCGTGAATTGCTAAAAATAGACTGTTGTTATTTTCCAACAAAGTTTACGGTCGAGCGAAGGCGCATGCAACGAGAGAAAGTGAGTTCCATGGGGGCCGCATCTTCAGCCGTGTCACATCGTGCTAGCGGATAGACGCAAATCTGACTGACATAAATGTGCTTACATATAAAGGCAACGTTTCATCATGTAGGTCTAACAAGATCATAAAATGCAATAACGCCTGAAACAGGACTAGGCAGAACGCAAGCGATACAATAGAAACTAGTACGCGATGCTGCTTAAGCGCGCCCCCCTTTATAGTAAGATACGACATAGCTTGTTGCGTTTATCATTTGTCAGTGTATAACAGTAACAATCATACGATTATAGAACGCTTTTGATCGTATCCGTAGCGAGCATATAAAGGCAGATTTTCTGTCGAGCAGAACGTTGACAATGAACTGCTGGAGCCATAGGTAAGTTCCAAAGTATCACCCATTGACAATGCAGTAGATGCTATTATTTGCAAACAAAATACCCCCTAATATAAATATTCATAAAGCCTGCAAGCTATGTCTATCTGGTCGGGCCTTAAAACAAGTTAAATACAGGCTCAACAGAGATTCTAGTCGGCGTGCATATTAAAGATTTTTTTGAAGTTTTATGACTCTTGATAGTACGGCTTGACTATCGCAAACTAGCCCAGGCCGAAATGTTTCAATGGAAATTATAGCAAACGACATGATATCGTTGGTCTACAAATGTAAGGCAAGCCAACGGTGATATTCGCTATGAGTATGTCTGTATACTATTACTAGCACACAGGCTGGCAGTAGCTCATTTTGAATTTCTGTAGAGAATCTTGTCCTGTTGGATAATAGGCGGCAGAAGGCACCGGCGATGGTGGTGCAGCAGACGAATCTTCGCCACTTAAAGCCCGAACGCTATAAAAATATTTGTTACGCTGTGAAAGTTTACAAATAGCTGATTTCTATTAAGTGAAACTGACCTGTTCGGTAAACGAATATTAGGCCGTTGAGCGTTGCTGTAACGTGGTGACCATCAATGCTCATCGAGGGATTTAAGCTACTTTAAGCAAAGTCGAAGTAGATGTAGATATTGCTGATCCTACGCTCAATGTTTTGGATGCGCATAGTATAGCTTATTTCGAAATTCCGTTGCGTCCCTCACGACACTGGACAAAATGTTCAGAGTTTAACGTTTTTACATCAGCATCTTCATGGCCCTAACATCAATCGAATAGTAGATGTGCCAAAGACAGCCACCTCTCCAATCGACTAGACTACATCATGATAAGAAACTCTTTGGTAAAACGCAGATGTATTTCAATAAATATGGTACTTAGAAAAAGATTAATCAAAAAAGTTTCATACAGATCAAGTAATTTCAGTTACGCTGTTAAACATTTCATCAAGATTGAGCTAACTATGGTAAACAATAAACAAATAGGCTAGAATTGAAAAATTCGCATGCGTCCTGCCACCTATCCATATGGATGTTTTCTTCAGCGGGGCTACACCAGTTAACATCGAGGGGGATTCGCTCGAAGTGTGCCGACATCTAATGTTCTACCATCGATCGCAACGCTACCTGTATTCGACGACTGTGTTAGACTTCTTCAGGGATTCCTCGGGCATCTCACCGTTTTTGCCTTGTTTATACACGATCATACCGTATGTATATATTTCGTTGACTGACAGCAAGTACGGCAGTAAGAGCAAGAGTCACTGATTATGAATCACGAGGCAGTGAAGACGTTAATAGCGGCCGGCCGATTTGACTGATTTCACCTCTGACCCCGTTTTCCAGCTTCCCCCGGGGACCTGGTTCGCCCCGCCTCATGGACTGGGTCGAGGCTTAATGCTGTGCGTGACTCGCGCAAAGAAGAAGATCACGTCCCTTCGGCGATACGGATCGCTCTTCTACAACCTTACGCACATACCACCGCCAATACTTTTAGTGGTATCCTTAGCTGAGTATAACAAACTTCGAAACGCCCAACAGACGACCGCGTGGCATCCCGGTATCGCGTCCCAACTTATTGATGAATTCGTTGAGAGCATACTCATCGTGCAGCCTGCATAACTGAACTGAACATGAAAATCCAAAAATCGAGGACCGGTGCTGCCGTGGCCACAGTTGCTGTTCGCCCCCCGCTTTCGGTACGGCACCATGCGATGATGCGCCGCCATTTTCGGTACGGTCATGTCATTATGGATCATCGAATTATCTAAACATCAACACCGTCGATAGCAGCGGACAAGAAGCACAGAAGACCAGCGGCAGAGATCGAATCGGCCGCGAAAGGTTAAACCGGATCGGAGGGTGGTCAAGAGACGAGCAGATATACAAGACGTCAAAAAGGGGTTTGACCGATACGTATGGATAGGTGAAGGCAGGAAAACTGCAATATGATCACTCCCTGACAGACTGGCTGACCCGGACATAACGAAAGAGCTAACTGACAATGTACAATTTTCGCTATAATGATTCACTTATAGCTAAGTAGCCGATTCAAAGAGATGTAAAAAGGCAAAAGAAACGGCGACAGGGGTAATCGTAGTACGACGGGTGCAGCTAGTAAGGCTCTTGGTTTTTTTTCTCGGTTATCAACTGATTGCCGTAGATGTAACGCATTTGCTTCGTTCCGGATTTGTTGCCTGATTGCAGTTCGGACGATAAAGGGAAGCTGTTTAACAATAAGAAGTCCATAGAAGGAAGAGGATTCAAGTTATTGATAGATTGATGCTATACATGTGACCTGTGGTCGGTGAAGTATTATCCATAAAGGCTATATGTGTCTACATAATCATTTGACAGTATAATAATCTTGATTGATAGAATGCACAAAGTTAACTAGGTCATCGAGGATCGCCGCTTCCGATTAGTATATATATTTCAGCTATATATCGGTCTAGGTGAACGCACGGCCTCTCATTACATGATACGATACGTTTATCAAAACCATGAGTTTCTTTTATGGATTGTTCACTTAACAACGTTAACAGCTTCTTGTACCACTGTAAACGATTGAATTTTTTAGCACCAACAATATAGGTAATACATTCACATGTGTGGTCTTCCAGTAAACAACGCCGTTTTAGCGGGACAAATGTGTCTTTGATTACAATGGGATCGATCCCGGACTTCCAGCAAGCAAGCAAGCCGTCCATTTTCTCGCTTTTCCTTTAGATCTTCTTAAAATCTTCAATCTGCAAAATCTCCAGTCCTTCAGTCAGAGTTGACCCCTTTTTTAGTGGCTCTTTCGCATATTTTTCAAATCAATTTTTAATTTTTCTTTTATTACACCCATACAGGTGGGCTGCATTTCATTCGGCAGCATCGCCATGAGTCTATTGTGCTTAGGATTGCTTCGATCATTTTTTAACTTTTTTTTTCATTCTTCTTCTCTTTTATGTTCGCGCCCCATCTTCGTCTATTTTTTACTTCTTCCTTCGATGATATAATGACCTTCGTAAGCATCCCCCCCAGAAGCGGGCGTCACCATCCTTGCCTCCCTCGCGCGCGCTGCTTTAAGGCAGCAGCAACAGTAACTTGTTGTGTATTTACTCACTTGGCGGAGCCATTCTGCCTTTGGTAACTGTTGTTTGTCTTTGACACGCGTTCACCACCCTGCGCGAGTCGGTGAGTGTGGGGCGGTGATCGAAGTGGACATTGCTGGAACGGGCGGCAATTCGTATGCCGTTATGCACAGGGCAAGTCGTATGCCACACGGGTTGGGTTGAATCGGGCGCGGTTGAGGTGGCACGAGCCACGATCCCGAGGTGGATCATGGTTTCGCCCTGTTCTTTACAGACTGTGTTTCTTTGTGTGTCCATTGAATCGGCGGTTAACGACGAAGCAGCACTTCTCTCAGCGGTGGTAAAGGATACAAATGACGGAGTGACGGCGAACGATCTTGGTCTGTCAGTATGTGTGTTTACCCTATTGGACTGCGTGGCCTCATCGGTATTGCGCCTTCTCTATTTTTATATGTCGGCGAACGTCGCAACAGATAAACCGGACGACACAGCAGTATCACTGAGCAGGTGGGTGCGGAAAGCGTCACGCCCGTAGGGCTCTCTCTGCATTTGCCTCACTCTAATGGTCAATAGGGACAGTGAGCCAGACACCGCGCGACGCAGACCCTCACAAGAAGCTTTGACTTCTTTCTTGAAAATTTTAAGTAAGAGACTCGCGTAAGAAGAAACTTGGAAAATACTTGGTAGATTTTCCTTGGCTATGACAATACAAGGTTTGGCATCGAGTGTTCTTACCTAGGTATAGAAGTCATTGGAAGGGGGTAACTCTGTCTGAGAAACTAACAGGGTCACCTGAAGCAGTTATCGGGAACTGTCCCCGTGATAGCTTAGTAAGTAACACATATGCCTGTTGATCTTAAGGTCACGTTTTAGTCTAGATTCAAACCAGGTATAAATAGACTTCATTTTGTGCTAGGAGCCGGGCGTCAGATAGACTAGCTATATATATGTATGCACCAAATAGTGCAGGTATTGTTATTCTATAATGGCTTAGTTACACCGTAAGAATATGCCTGTAAAAATGGTGAGGCTCGTCCCAATTGCGCAATTTAATTGGTTTCCAAGCCTCAATAAAGTACCAACAAAAATTGAAAACCACAATGACACCTGCACTACTGCTGCTTTTACTATCGTTAGTGCAGATGCCGTAATTTTTTTTATTGACGACCATCTGCGCACCCATCGGAGATCAGCGTAACGCAGCAACGGCTAAACGTTACCGAGAATCAAGAAGTCAACGCTCATATGAGAATAAGTTTGAACGCTCCAATCAGCGCCTTTGTTTACGGTGCACGCAGATGAAGACCCTTTTCAAATACCTAAATGGTTAAGTTAGGCAGAGCAAGTCAAGCATACGCGTACACCCAGAAAACGGATCGTAAAGAGTTTAGGATCGTTAGAATGTTGGCAATTGGCATAGATGACACGGCCAACGTACGTACATTTACAGTGCTTTCCTTCTCCTAGGAATCTTTGGTAAATATGGGAAAAAGTTAGCCTGTGCTAAAAGTATCTAGCAGTGAACATAGCTAACTGATCCATACAAATAGGCACAAGGCTATGTAGCCCTAAATTCAATATCGATCAATGCAATGAATAGAGAGTCGACCAAACAGCATTCCTCTAATATCTTTCGTCGGCAATCGGTATTCAGTTATCGACTAACTAAAAGACGGTAACAGCGCCGTCAGGGACAAGATCAGCCGGAAACGTCCTCGCTTATTTAGCCTAACAGGATTAGCAAGACGTGCGAAGAGCCGGGCCGCAATGATCAAGTCCAGCACCACAAATGGCCAGCGCGTCGCCACTGGGCCGCTGACGCTTCTCAAGGTTCGGCCTCGCTTCGAGACGCCATACTTTATTTAATCCTTGGTTGAATTTAGAGTTGCAGTCGGTAGAGTTAATTATGCTCAGTAGCGATATTCGAGCTCGTTGTCGATCTGGCTGCTGTTGGCGCCGTCGACGCCCTGGCTAAGATGACGCACTATACTACGCAACAGCTATAGCTGTCATTCAGTCAGCTCGTCGCCGACCGGCTGATCAGGTCAACGATGTACCATCATTAAAAGGATCACGGTGACCAGCAGCATCGGGGTCTCCGACGCCATAACACTACAAAACTACGCGAGACGCGCACCGCACGCCTAATCAACAACGACAAATCATAACGTTGCAATCGGTACAACTCCTGCCCCTACCCCTAATTTTACTCCTGGTACGCCTAATTGCTACTACGACATCAACTACCGTAAGACGGCATCACGAAGAGCCTGTGAACTGGTCTGTTGGGGAACGGCCGCAACGATGGCGGCATACCGCCACCATTACTTCCAGCTAATATATCGACTTCGCCGGAGTCATCATCAAGTACCGTAGAAGTAATGGTCGCTACAATGCAACTGTAATCATGCACGGTTGCCGTCTTCTACACGGAACGCGCGCTGGGCATGATCAGCCCGGATGCCAACAGCGGCAACCCCCGCCGCTCATATCCCGCATTTTTGACCCTTGTGGAACACCGCACTATGCCACAGATCACAGAGGGGAAAAAAAATGCTAGAGGGAGAAGTCCCGAAACACAGTCACAGCAGCGACTGTAGGTAGCATCAGACAGGGCGGTTTGGTTCGTCGATCGCTCTGTTCTTCCGACGCTCCGATACTCGGTAGCCTGGTTAGTTTACTTGTTGAACGACTGCGAACTGCTGCGTCGAAACGCTGCCTGCCGGCCGATGTCTGTCTATGACGGCTATTTCGCCTGCTGTATTTGTGAGTATTCGTGCCGCGACTATTGACATCGCTGCTTGGGTTGGCTCTGATTGTGTTGTTGAGTTGACGCGTCGCTTGAAGAACAGGCTGCCGGGGGTTGACATGGCGCATCAGAAGTTCATTTTTGAATTGTCTAACTAGCAAGCGTTAACGCCGTGTCTCATTACACAGCCGCACTTCATAGCCAGTCGGATAGCCGCGAGTGTCGCCGACGCTGCTGGTAGAAAAAGATCGAGACATATCGTCACAGACAACAGTTCCATAGCATAACACAAGAAAACCCAGCCGTTACTTCCCCCCAGCCATTTAACTCTAAGGCTAACACAGAACCACACAGCGACTGCGTCGTCGACGCTATTTTTGCCGTTAAATGCAAACATCGGAGACTCTGATTGGGCTCATGGCTCGTTGCGCGCTAGCGTTGCTGTTCGCATCGAAAGACGGACATGAAGAAAGGAAAAGCATTTTTTTAGAAAAATTTCCACGACAGCACCAATCGCAACAGCTGCTGCGGCAATTGCCGCCCCCGGAAAGTCGTCGTCGAGTAGAACGCGAGCCTCGTGATAAGCTCTGCAATGGGGTGTTTTTTGCCGTACAAATCGTTCGCTTTGTTTTTTTTTTTTTTTATATATTTCGCTGCGATTTTTCGTGTGTGTGTATTTCTCAGTTTTGGTATTGAATGCTGCTATATCGTAATGAAATGAAAGCTTTTCGCTGTTAATGCTGTTTTATGGTTTGATATTTCACTCGGTCAACTGCAGGCGACGAGGCCAAAATCGTGAAGAAGATAATAAACAGAACGTACCTGTCGTCGATGTTTGATCGCTAACCAAACCGCAAGATATTAACAGGTTGAGTTCGTCGATTTCTTCGTCATTCTTCAATCCACGTACGTTACGAAGAGAATGTTGGTCTGATGGCGCTGATGATAGAACGAGGGAGATTCTAAGGGGCTAACGTCATCCATATCAAGCGAGTTTATGCTAAATGATCGGCGCATTCTGTTCAGCAGATTATTCAGGCGAAGTCATAGAGGGAAAGCTGGAAATCAAATGAACACTTAATGAGGTACGAGGTAGGCGCGAAATTTTTACGCTACAATAAGACACCTTTATAAATTTGATATTTTTAATCAAATAGCTTTTTCTGGACAGTGGCAGATATGCTATATTGGCCAGAGTTTCTAACCGTATCTGTGATGGTTTGATGCCGGCGAACTTTATCTATACTCTTTTCCTGTGGCGTAAGGCAGTAAATTTGACATTAAATAGCCAGCTGATGCTGATACAGTTGAATGTTGGCTGCTGTCGCCTGTACCGTTCATGCTTCAGGGTATTCAAGCTTGGAATACTATTATATGACAGTCAAACAAGACTAGAGCTTAATCAAGATGTCTCGCGATTATTCACTAAACGTTTCGTAATATTGAGCTTCTCTCAATATAGAACGTCGTCCTATTACCTATCTATACGCGTTCAACAGTGAAAGCCATCGCACTGTGGAATACGCGTACGCCCGTTTGCCTTCGTATGCCAAGTATCCTCGTACACGTATTGTACATATATATCATTAAGGGCCGCAAAACAACGTGAAGCACGACACGAAAACTCTGTAACAGCTCTATCGATCGCTGATTTAAATAATGATCTGGACACGGCCTGTAGTTCTTAGGCTGCCATAATTTGTTGCCGTTGCTGCGCGCTTTATTCTACACTATTTACTTTAACAGCAGCAAGCGTGTATGGGCGACGTGGCTGGCCTGAAGCTGAGCTGGACGATCGATGACCGTCAGGGTGTCTGTTATCTCCTTGCAACTGTATCTGTGCACAATCGATACGGCCTGACCGCTCACCCCGGCTCGTTGGTCCACCAATTGATAAGGTCAGTCGTCGCAGATGCGCTGCAGGAAGCCAATTGTCAAGGATGTCATCTATATCACGTATATATTGGATGAAAAAAATCAATAGGAATAATGCCAGTAACGAGAATATAGAATGAAAATATTAAATGGGCTTCTATGGAGTCCTCCCTAGAGAGAGAGAGAGAGAGAGAGAGAGAGAGAGAGAGAGAGAGAGAGAGAGAGAGAGAGAGAGAGAAACAAAGCGATGGAGAGAACGAATGGCCAAAGTCTTGATGACAGAATATCACATGGAAAGTTCCAACGCTAAGGCGTTCCCGATTTCGTACTAGGAACTTGACTCGAGATAGGTGCTCAAGAAGATTAACAAAACTACTTAACCTATTGTAAGTTCGTATATGCTTGCAGTAAACGGTGCAGGTGAGGTTTATTCAAATGTCGATTGCATCACTCGTTTAGCACGATTTGGACAGTACAGATTACTTAGTCGTTCTGTTATTTGTTTCATGTTTTTTTTTACCTTTGCCTACGTGATGGCGTCGTCGCAAGCGAACGGGCAGCGATCAGCAGATCTCATTCTTCTCAGAATAATAGTAAACGGTAGAGAACACAGTTCGAGCGCCGTTACGAGAGTATCGATTGTGTAATGCTGGGATCTACTGTTGTTTTTGACCGGACCTATACTGGTTCATCCTGTACATTCAAAGTATTGCCACTAATGGCTGGCATTCAACTTAATTGATCTGCAACGACAATTGTTAAGAACGATTTCGGCTGCATGTCCTCAGAGCTTTGGTGCGTCTGTTTGTCGAAAACAATTAAGCCATTGTCAATTCTGCTTCATTTGTACGGGTCATGTTTGCTATGGTTATTTAGTTTCTGGTACAAACAACATTTCTAACATGACGCATAGGAATCAATTATGCAGAAAGTCGCCACGTTTGTCACTCCTAATCTGTGGCTGCTACTTACATATATATCAATTTGGCGTTGTGACGTTCTAGCGCGCTCACTACCAGGCAGGCATAATGGCATCGAATATCTTCTACAGCTGGACTAGCAATGGAGAATCCGCAACAAACCGTTCGTTGCTACATTTCCACATTGCTGAAATTTCAAGCACCGAACAAAATCCAGCTACAAAACGAGGCTGGCATACAAAGGCTGTAACTTTTTTCATTGTTTCCCGCATAATGACCAGGCCTTTCCGCCGCCATCACCGCCAGCTCCACACCACTACGCCCAGTGTGGTCTGAGGCGGATATTGTAGCATTGGGATATCCCGTTATAGTGGGGACAGAACGACCGTGTGGTCACACCTCTCCCCTATCTAAGCTCTATGTGCGACTGCGGCCGTGTGCACAAACCTAACTTACAATCACCCCCAAGCGGCAAGGCTATTCGACAGCTGACCAATGGCTCGTCGCACTGATTCAGGGCTGCCCTTTACACAAGGGAGCGCTCAGATGGTCTGCGCACGTATAATAGACCCTATCCATTGCGTTTTACGTTGCGACTAGCATTGCGTTTTTGTTGGCGTTGTCATTTAACGTCGTTGACAGAAAGAGGTGTCTGGACGGTAGAGATGCTGCAGTCCCAACGTCGGCGGCGGCGGCGGCGGCGGCGGCGGCGACGACGGCGGCGGCGGGCAGATTTGCTTCTTGGACAATCCAGCAACAACGGTTGGATCATAGCATTGCTCAAACCGCTAAATCGTTGTTAAGGTCACACACAGACAGCCATAGACGCGACTGGATCACGACTAGTCCGCCCTGTCGCTGATTACACGTACAGCTCCACTGTTGGGACGAGCACGAGTCAGAGAACGACACTCTTTCGTGCCCAGTCAAAAAAGTGTTTAAGCTTAGGGCAGGTAAGCTGGCATAGGCGGCCGCCTATGGCCCAGCCCCGTCGGTAACACAACAGTCAGCGGTGGGTTGGGCCCATTGTGCTGTTAGCCACCAGATACGTTCATAGCTAAAACTGCTATATATATATATATATATATATATATATATATATATATATAACTCGTTATCGTTAGAATTTCTCTTTAACATGTTTCTTCTTAATGGCGGTGCATCACCAGCAGCTGTAAATTATAGTACGGTGCTGCGTTAGGTATTCGCCTCATGAAGGTTGACGCGAATACTGAAGAAGTTAAATTTTACCATATGTCGTATACGAGCACTCGTACAACGGCAGAAAGAACACAGCCTTTCACATAAACATTTGATGGAGAAAAAATGACAAAATATCTGGGTATCAGACTCGATTTCGCAATGAGGGGAGTGCAGTAAATCAGGCAAACCGTCAGAAAAGGGATTAAAGCCTCTATAAAGATTTTCAGAACAGTGCGAAACATACATGGCCCTCAGGAAAGAAAGAACAGACCGTAATCAAAATCGATTGCGATGTTTGAGGCTCCGTCTGGACAGCATCCGAAGCTACGGAGGTCACGGTTAATAAGCTATTTAGAAGCGTCTAGTGAGGGCGCTTAGGGCCTGCCGCAACCTAACCTCAAACGTCGCCTTGGTCCTGGTGGGCACTGATCCCCGGAACTTGAGTGCTTAAGGAAGGCGTATGTTTTGGGACAACTCGATATTACGGAAACAAAGTTTTGAGCAGGGTATAGGAAGAGTAGGAGGAAATAATTTTGCATCGGGAGCGGCAGTAACGGATATTATCCTTAACATAGAGGCCTCGATTGTATGCTTCGGTGAAACGGTCCCACACGACGCCCGGTAGATGTTCAAGGGTCACGAAGCTTTCAAAGTGGTCTTCACAAAACTTGTAAAGCCTCATCTGACATTTGTGTCCTGTGCACTGCGGCCGTGGGAAATACTGCACATTATACATTGGCAAGCTGTACGGTGTTTACTTATACTACAGCATGTATATATATCGGGATGAATGAGATTACCCTTAGGGAACGGAATGAGGGTGTTCATTGATCGCCAATCGGAGCGCGGATGAAACTCTGGAAACGGACATTTCGGGGGAAAAAGAACGGCTATTACGGTTGCTGACAATGCTTTGCGGTTAGGTTTATAGAACGCACGGGAGGTTATCTTGTGAACAGGGAACAAACCTATCCGGAGACGTATAAAATCTGCTCAGGGTAGCCCCGGCCTGACGATCCAATGGCGTAAGTCATACTTATCAGTATGTAGTAATGTTAATTGAAGATCTGGGGTGATTGGGGAGTTAGAGACAGGTGGTCTCGGCGGAAACAACGTTAGGTATTGGGGCTGAGCCTAACGTTCGAGCGCTGTATGACAATGAATCGGGATTATATGGCACTGAATTCTAGTACTCGAACCGTTTTAAAATTTAAAAACAGCGTCGCCCGTGGTCTTAGGAAGTCGTACATTTTGCGGTCGTTAGCTTAAAAAAAATTTCAAGATGAACAATCAGTAAATATCGACAACCTCATTCAATGAGTATATCCGCAACGACGTTAGCATCTCATTAGAATTTTATTTATATATATGTATATATATATATATATATATATATATATAGCTAGACGTTGCCTATTGGGTCAGTGAATTGGTTTCCACTGGGACTCTGCCGCCGACTCCGCCGATAAACGCAATCGACTCTTGCGGTAGCAGCGGGGACACAGCGAGGGGCGATGGGGAACGTGTAGAACCACGCCCGCAGAGGGCTCCGCCCCGATGAACAGTTAGCGCAGACTTTCGTCGTCTATGGATTGGCCGGATAATACTTCTATTGGCGCTACTTGCACGATTGGTTGGCTGTTTGACTACGCATTCATTTAAAGAAAAGCGCATAACTCTCATACCTCACGCCACTCCAGAGAGAGAGAGACCGATCGGTCGGAACGCAATGTGATAGCGTCATTGCGATTATAGTAGCGTGGCAGTCGATGAAAAAAGAAGTCGACACAGGCAGATCAACACGCCAACAGGGGTTGGATCGCCAGCAATCGGAATGGCTATGACGCTCTTTGACAGCACCAATGGCGGTTTTCATGGCCGGTGCACCGCGAAGCATCAGCCATAAGGACTAACACGACGCACGCAAGCTGGATCAGCATATCAATGCTATGGTGCAGTGGAAGCATCGAAAGCGGGCGATCATAAGGCGATTTCAGCGGCCGCCAACAACGCTCATAAGCGGTGACAGACGGCTACATTCGCTGTTGTTATTATTACAACCACAACAATTATTAGCGTCCCGATGGCGATGCCGTTCGTCGTTGACTACGATGATTACCTGTGCAGCGGTCGTGTTTCAGTGGGTGTTCGATGGCGCTGAATGCCATTTCCAGGGACGACGTACAGCAGCTGGATTGGCTTGGACTTTTGTGGAGCTAGACATTATGCGCATGATGTTATTGGGTAGCTATTATTGTTTGAAATTTTACACACGGCTGTGTGTGTTGTCAAGCCGAAGATAAGAATATATTCGGATACATATTTGTTTGACGGCTAAGTAGAAGCTCGTATATATGTATAGTAGGGTTACTTGAGACGACGATTTTACGGGAGGCAGTCGTTTTTCAGCGTTCATATAAAAAAAAAAAAAGCCACATATCAAACAGGAACACTTTCATCGAATCCAGGTCATAGCGCCTGATCGAAAAAGTTACGACATGTGAAAGTAAATAAGTGGAACGACTGTTCTGTAAATATTCAGGAACGAATACTTACTTAACAGAGTGTATATACATATATATATATTGCAATACACCTACGCGCTCTTCGAGGAACTAAGGCGCTGAGGCCCTACAGAAGGAGACGACTGAAGCTAAAGCAAAGCAATTGAACTTCTATAAATGCTATATATTGTTCGATAAGATGTTCGTGCCCGTCAACAGTACTGGCGTTTATTCAATAAAGCCCTATTTAAACTAGTACATCCGTACTGCTGACAGGCTTGAAACGAGTTTTCTTTCCCATAAGGCGATGGGGCATAGCTAGCACTGAAAAATATCTGTCTGGATAGACCTTGGGCTTCACCCATATCGAAATATTTACATTATACACAGAAAAATGTTTTCGCAATTTTCCGCAAAATTTGCTTTCAAATTATTCTGGTATAGGGAAGAATCATTCGCCGTATCACCACCGAGAAATCTTTTTCTAAATAGATATGTGAATAGAAGAAGTATCGGGCGTGAAGCAATATGAATCTCGCTCATGAACAATACGATTTATTTACTTCGTCTATACATTTAAGAACGATACGTTGACACTGGTCACATATGAGGAACACGGTTAGGTATCATTATAATTTTGTAATCAGCTAAATTAGCTGGCTGCGGTGATTGTTATAAATTCTGCCATTTCTCTCGCTAAAGTTGAACGCGAGTCGGTCGCCCGATACCACCTCGTCGACCGTCCACTAACGAACGCCGTTGTAAATTAGTTGATCCTATCTATAATATCTTTCAGCTTCAATTTAATCGAACAAATTATAGCTGTCATCAGCGTATAGATTATAGGTAAACGTAATCTGATGAACTGTTCGACGGATGGTTTTTTCTTCTTTTGTAAAAAAAAAAAACCACCGAATTTGTTCCACAACAAACAGCCGTATTTCAGCTGCTTTTCAGATATATCGTTGTTTTTATAATACTTCGATTATGTATTATCGATTATCTGTCGATTAAATTGTTTTGTTTGTTTATTTATTTACGCGTTCTGTTAGCGTTTCGTTTCTTCTAATCATTTTATAACGCTTTGAAAAAAAAAAAGCCTTAAACATCAATCAGTTGCATAAATCTTAATTTATTGTAATGGAAAAAAATAGCTAGACAATAACTATATTTGTGAATATTATATCCGCTAAGATTACATAATATTGATATATTGTTACGACTGGTAAGGGGTTGAACGGGTAAACGTTTCTGTACGTAGTTAACGTTCGTTAGATATTCATCGCCGCTTTTCAATTCAAGGGATTTTGCAGCTGCATGACTATAAATATTAACGATAAGAAGAAAAGGAGAACAAACAGATGGTCATCATCTGATGTAGTTGGAGGCATTAACTCGAAGGTGGCTATAACAAAACATCTAGATAACCAATGTCAATTTTATTAAAACGGATATAAAATTGGTTCAATAATTTTCAGTGTTTATTCAATAAAAATGGCTCACTAAAGCGATTCTAATGCTAACTCTTTCTCCATAATATCGTTCGAGGCCCTCGTCGTTGAACCTTGTGTTCAGTTCAGCAGTGACGACACTATGACCTGTTGGCCCGCGGCGTACAGGTCAAAAGAGGGGTCTCGAGCCTCAGACGTTCATCGAAGATGTCCTGATTTTAAGCTCAGCTGATATATATTATTCTTCTAGCAAACTCCCATCGTGTCGCGACTCGCCATCTTCAACTCTGGACTCTCTTCATTCACTCAGCCATGCAAACTCCAACCGTAAATTTCTCCAGCAACATTGTTGCTATACTCCTTGTGATAATTTGTCCCTGCCGAGTTACTTTTTTGCCGGGAAGATCTATAAAAGGCTTTTTTTCTTTGGTGTGACTGGCGCAATGAAAGAAGCGCATCAGTGTTTCAATAAGCCATACCTCGTGAAATACGCGTACCAATCATCTGTAGTTACGTGATATTCACTGTTTTATTCCTTCACAATACCGTTCGTTACAGCGTCTTTGTTGACAAATAAACTACTATTTAATGACGGAAGCATAGCATAATCCCCTACGTGTGGCCTAAGCCTTGCAGGCATCCAAACCCCACAGAATAGTCTTAATCGATATAACACAGCACATTTTCTTATCTATGTTATTGTATGCGCCCGTGTTTTAATTGGCAGATAGAAATCTTTCAGTGTAAATAATCTTTTAATGTTACCTTCGGTCCTCCATTATGTCATACCTCTATCCTTTACGTTCTCCAGATTTCTCTATTGGTCGCTTTTCCCCTGTAAAACTTCGTAATCGTAAGTAAACTGGGCAGAGAAGGAAGCGTTCTGTTCAATTTTTGCTTTATTTGCTCAAGCTTGTTTGGCGTGAACTCTGCACGCGGGCGCGTCAGGGGAAGTTTGCCGACGTCGTAGTGGTGGATGGTAAATTCTACCGTGGAGTTCGCATCGCATATGCCACGCAGCGTAGCAGCTCTACTCTGCTTCTCTTATTAATACACTCTGTGTTATGCATTCAGCCCCCCTCCGGCCGCCTACGCTAATATGATGGATGATCGGCGATGAGCCATCGTCCATGGTCGATGGCGATAAATGGATATATGACCCAGAAATACTTCTTCGCCCGCTTTTTAAGCTTTCCTCACACACTGCCGGCGCCCCCATTACGATATACACAGGCACTATTCCAGCGGCATCTCAAAGGTAGGGTCTGCAATAGCGCGTTGCCTATTTAAGGCCAACAGCTACCGTCCAATCGTGTTTGCGGTGTGCAAGCGCAAAAGAACACTGGCAACAATCCATATATAGATGTTTCTTATATGTTCGCATTGCATCACGTTTAGGGCCACATCTGTAGGTACATCCGTACGACCTATCGTTGTAGAATTCTGCGCAGCAGTGCGTATTCAGGGTGGAATAAAGGTTTAGTTATTTTTGGAATCGAGTTGATTCGCGGCGCGAATCAGAGCAGAAAAGCTCACTTTGTTCCTTCTTAGTTTGGGAGTCCATTTCACCCTTGTATTCCTGTCTCTTCAAGCTACTGGGGAATTCTGGCCTGGCGTTTTTGTTCTGTTGCTATTACGGGTTCGTGGGAAGCTGTCACCAAAAGTTTATGGCTGGTCAAGGCCAAGGCTTGGTCGCGACCTGCAAAATTGTTGACGTCCACTTGAAGCCCAGCCAAGTCCCGATTTTCGAATAAGATAGGCTTCCTTTGGCTGAATAAAACAGAGTTATAGATCGGGGGTGTTGATTCAAGGTCATCTTGCCTTTCGTTGATAGAGGAGATGCACCGCCACTCAGATGCACCATCATATGCAAAGGATTTTTTAACACATTGACTATGAGCAAGCGAGACTAGAAGACTAAGTAGAGAGCACAAGCGAATTACCGGGAATCAGACGAAAAAAGCCAACGAGTCACGACGGGGGACACATGTGCCATAGGAGCTGATGGAATCTATACTAGGGGAAGGTACGCTAGCAGCGACGAACGAAACATTAAGATCGAGAAAGGGTGACGGGGCAGCTTCGACGACCACTAAGGTCGCTGTTATATGGAAGGCAATGAAGAAGGAGATTTGAGCGACCTCTTATCCGTTTGCTACAGGCTACTAATGATAGCAGATAGCTTAAGGATATTCGTACAGGGCTATGAGGTGAAAATTGCAAGCCGGCTGAATTCGAATAGGGTGACGCCTATATCGGGCTGTTTGAAATCATTAAATATTACGGTGTTGGCCCGAGGACAGTCTTTGAGGATTAAAATTGGCAAAAATACAAATTGCCAAGCAACGAGCAGCAAGAACTTAAGTAGTAAGTAGAGTTAACGAGCTCGTTTTTCATTTCCAACGCGAAATAAGCGGTGCAGAAGTGTTGCCGTTCCGATAACAAAACACATGATAATACCCATCGTCTGATTCAATACTAATGCATCTACGTCCTTGTAGATTTGTGACATTCAAAAAAAAAAAACGATCACGATATGTTTCCGTCTTGAAACGCAATAACAGAAGAGCAATTAAAATTAACACCGTACTAAAAGAAAAAAAACACTTGGTACGTACATTTGTTTATTAGCGTCTTCTGCTCTGTCAATGACGCTTGAGCGAATCTTTAGACCAGCACTTGTCAATACCTGTAGATGTTTAGATATGGGTTAGAAGAAAAAACTTGTGACATTGTCTTAGTGTAAATAGAGAACCAGATGCTTTTCAAAATCGACACGAAAAAAAGTGAGAATTTATTATAAAAACCCTCCGTAAATATGGGAAATAAGGAAACAAGCAGGCTAATTTTCTTTAGGTCTACGACGCTAGGCCTTTCGTGTTTTACAGTCTCTAACGTTATCCATTTTCCCAGTGTTCCCCGTATGTCAAACTGCTTTTGCTTTGCATCAGTTCTAAAAAATCTGGCTATTAAAAAATGTAATGTTTTTTCACATAAAAATAAGCACAGCGTTTCACTCAACAAATGAATCTTCTATGAACTTGCCATCATCCTCGAGGACCTGGTCCGCTGTTCCAAGCGGTTTGTTTGTCGCAAGAACTTTCGAGTTTGGTGTTAAAAAATTCTTCCAGCCAGCTTTTGGCACTGTTTCAATTATCGAGTATTTTAAAGAATTTTCCCCTGAAGTTCCTGCAACGGCGGTTTTAACGACCTCCGCTGTGTGTAGTCTCACATCATCGCTGTAGGAAGGGGTATCTTTATCTTTTATGCAACGAAACTGGGCCGTATACAGGTTCACGTTGATTGTTTTGTTGCCCTTGAGGCATTTGCTAGTGTGTAAGATCCTGCTAGTCTCGCAAACGTAAATCGTCGACATTTAATAATAATAATCGAATATTCACAGCCAATCTCTCGGCGAATCAACTTCAAGCTTCACAAACTTTCAGTGATCCTTTCAATTATAGGGCCTTTGGTGGATGTGGCACAAATATCCTTTCTGATGTTATCAATTAGATAAAATAAGGTAAATCAATAAGATAAAGTGAGGATGAAGAAAGATTTGTTTCTATTCAAACGAAAGATACATCTTTGCGACCAAATCCCTTTCGCTACTCAACGCAGTGATGACTGACTTAGGTGCTGGCAGCCCTATAGGAATGAACGAACTTTGTTGAAATTACGGAAAAACGAGCATTAGAGCCAAGCATTTTGATAGAACAACGATACAATATGCAATTTATGACTTGCACTAGCATAGATATTGTTATATGGTGCCGATACTAGCACGACCAGCTTAGAACAATACATAATATGTATAAGCGTCGAAACGCGCGCCACGACATGGCTCCGTTCAGTCATTTGTTCCACTATCGTAATGAAGGTAAATATCGACAATCCCTTGCCAGGGTAGGTGCTCGATGATGACCTGCTGCTAGGTAACAGGAGAACGAAGCGCTGAGCAACAGTGATTGATAAGAGACGGCTGCGATCAATCGCCCGGTGCAGATTGATTAAATACGACCGATTCATCGTTTTATTACGTTAGATTACTGACTTCTGACATTGGCCTGTCATAAAAACTTGATAATAATAATAATAGCAGTTATCGTAATCATAATTGGGTCATATATGAATCGTGATTGCATGTATTGTCCATGAATGCGGCCCGTTTGGACGGCTTGTTTTGTTTTCGTCTAGTACATCGTTAAGCGTCATTTCAGAGCTTATTTGGTTGGCGTCATCGAATATATAACCATACTTAATACGTGCAAAACGTTTAAAATTTACTTAACCGTTAAAAACAGTCATTTTCACAGGGAAGATGTCAGAACGTTCGCGATTTGGACTTTTCTAAAAAACAATTTATTTATAAATGGTGTACTTCCGACAAAATAAACATATTTATATGTTTATTTTGTCGGAAGTACACCAGTAGAAGGTTTCTATGTTGGATGTCGAGATGGAGTTATATGGGCTCCTAATGATTTGGTGCAAAGGTGGTTGTCTTCCGAGAGAGGCTTGTGGTTATAGAAGTGAATGATTAGGGAGTCCGTGATTATGCCAGATCGAAATTCATTTGGAATTATAGCAAAGTGGGTTTCCAGCCATGCGTCGTACCCGACCTAAGCACGTTTGGCGTAATCCATTGCTAGTCGTGATGCACGACCGTGACTATATGAGGTGTGAATAGGCAATACTATCCGGCCGCTCTGTCAATAATACTTCTTTAGAAAATAGCCATCACGCGAAGTACATGTGACACCCTGCGCTCGAAAATTCCGTACCTTAGTTCAGCTTGACACAGAAACAGGTATATAGTTCCGTTAGGCTTACAGGCTGGCTTCTTTACTCATATTTGACCCGGATCCCTGTTTCATTTCTGAAGTACACCGGCCCATAAGCTTCGAAGAGGCTCATGTACTACTAACACAGTGCAGTAACTTTCAAAGAACTCGATTTATATTAGGAAGGTGGAATCATAGGACAGGTGAAACCGTGGTACTCAATGAGTTACTGGGTGTGATTTTTCTCGCGATACAGATTTTTTGCCCTTCTAAGTGATTCTATCGTTCCTTTCGAGATATAGTGCAAAGAAAGATTCAGTAACGTACAAATGAACATATTTGATAGTACACATTTTCAGAAGCAATATTCCGTTGTTTAAAAAATGGTCTGATTTATGTTCCTAGTGCTCAATGTAAGGAGACGGAAACACACGCCTGCTATATAGCAGTTTTCTAATTAATTTTAATAAATTTCTAATTAGAAAAAAAGATCTAGTACTCGGCCCGTATTCATAGATATTGTTCGGTAATTTTCAAATAGTAAATTCTCAGCGCATTCTATTCCTTCGGAAGAAGACTATCCGTAAACTAGGTAAGAAGTCACTACTGTAACTTGGTCAACGTATAAATTTGTTCTCCGAAGTTACACAAATAAATTGAAAAAAAAGGCATAAAAAACTACTTCTGTTAATAACTAACTAATTTCTAAAATGATTGATTTTATGATCTGCGGACAACTTTCCGGATTGTTCTCAAGTGTGCGTCCACTATATCGTAGGAATGGAGACACTCAAATATTTGGCATTATGATAACGCATATACAACGGTGTACTTACTATCATCGACTGATCATATGTAATTATATGTAATTATTTAAACAGCTTGGTAGATATTTTTTTTTGCAAATAGATCTGTTTAGCTAGAGTCAACACGAAGGCGCCAGCAGAAAACTCGTCGTTTTACTTATAGCATTCTCTCGCTGATTTCTTCGACGAAAAAATTAGGGCACTACAGGACTAGGCTAGAATGGTACCCGCTACCATGAATAATAGTTGGTAATTAAGCTAAGCCTCGTTATACACGAAAGATACAGGGACATCATACGTCAAGCGTGTCCTATTTAATGCAGGCTATGAACAATAGAGCTATAACGTATGCCGCCACAACAAGCGTACAGAAAAAAAATATTAAAATAAACCTAAGACGCTTTTGTTGAATAATTAAGTGTTTATTTCTATACTGGTTTCTTATCCGCAACAACAGGGCCCCGGGCCCCTATACACTAAATGTAAGTGTTCCTTATTGGCACTTTTTTTTCTCTATAGCTCTCGCATCGCTACTGTTTATAGGTTTGCTATTCGAAAAGGTTATATTCTAAGTTACTGTTTAGTTCAAGCTCATTGCCTTAGAGAGCTTCTTACTTTGATAATATAAAAGTTAGGTATTCGTCAAGGATTCGAGCCGTTGCACCTACGACCTCGCTGAACGCCTTCAAAGCACTAGAAGGCCTATCAGCATTATTGCACCTCTTTCAGTCCCTAGTAGAACTCTTGCAACGAAGTTTTTGTCGTCTTTTTCCTGTTCCACTGTATAGAAACACCTTGTTTCTTTAACAGTGCTCATTGGCCACGGGTTAAACTATCGATTTCAGCTAACAGTATTCTGCATATAATCTCCGACGAAGACAACTACTAATCGGCGCTCCTATTTTGAAAATGAGCCGTTTGTATCCGCCATGATGGCTCTTTCTATTCAACAACCCATAAACGTATGCCGACTTCCAGCAAATCAGAGTTCGTCCCAAACATCCCGTACAAATATTATACACTATTTATTTATGTACGTGTACATTTTTTCCGTCAGAACTGGCCATTACCAACGCACCTTTGACACTTAACGAGCAATCGAGAACCCCGAGTGTCGCTGGCTGTAGACGGCTCTCTCTCATAACTAGGTCGGGACGCGGCGAGGTAATCTTGAGGTAATACGGCAGCTATCCTGTAACTATAATTTGACGGCATCCACCCCACCGGTGATACCCGACATGGATGCGGACTGCGCCAAATACCGAGCGTTTGCGGTAGTTATAAAAAAGTAAATAAAAGAAAAACGAGAACCTACCTTTATCTCGCTGAGGATGCTGCAAACGAGCTGTAGAAAATAAGCTCTCGTTTACGTTCATGACAATGGGGAAAGCTCAAAATTGCCATGTGGCTATGGTTCCGGGATGCCCGTTTCGTTGCAGCAAGTAAATTTTGCACTACCGACCACTTCGAGGCGGCCTCAACAGATGCCCTCTCCACTGAAAATAGAATTATAGAGGAAGTAAGATATAAAAAAAAACTCCCGGGTTCGGTAGACCTCTGGGTGATGGACAAAAGATACAAAGAACATTTAATAGGATTGTTCGTTAACTAAACTGAAAAACACAGTTTTTCCTGAAGGGTGACTTTTCTATAGCACAAGGGCACTATTCAATAGCAAATAACTGTAGCAATGGAAAAAATACTTCCATGTGGCTACGGACAAATACACACAGATATGAGGCATTGAAGATATGTTAAGTTCCCGTTATCTTATTGATGGTGATGGCGTTTTTTCGGGAAGGTCCAACAGCCACTATGAAAGGGAAAATTTGTGCACACCAAGTAAAATAATAACAATATGAAAATCGGCGGCAGGTTTGTGCGTTCGAAACGCTTGTAACAGAATTTTTTTTATTAGAACTAGCAAAATCCTCCTGCGCCAACGATCAATTCAGGACAAGGTCGTGCCGGGGTGAGAAAAGCTTGATGAGCTGATATGCCTAGCAAGTAAGATAACTAGGGGCCATATTATATTATCAAGAGACGCAAGTAATGAAAAATGTGCATCGTTGCCATTGGGACTTGTGCCAGTATTTCGGCTTGACATCAGTCTCTTTCTAAATATTTGGCCGAGCATTACCCAGTGTAGTAAAGAAAACCGTCTACGCTTCACCAAGATAGTTGAAAGCGCCCCTCGAATTATGTACCCCGGATTTCTGTCGGTAGCAGTGAAGCGTCGTTAAAAACGCTCGACTGCTTTATGCTATTATATAATATCTACTTTTGGCTGACACACCGAACTCTAAAGGCCTTATTAAAAACCAGAAATTTTCCCTAGATACCATAGACGAAGACGTCTGACATTAGCCTTTCGAGTTACAAATGCGTCTATAAAAAATGTACTAAATTTATGATAACGTATTTGGCGGTGTTAGAGTAGGTGGAAGATATTAAACACTGCGAGTATCCATGACTTCATGCATAGACTGATTTATTTTTAGCAAAACTAAGAAGTACATTTATTTTTGCATGTTTATCATAGAATGGGGATTGGCCATAGCTGATACACTCGGTTTGTACTCCGTTCTGTTGAGTACAAAGCAGGCGTGAGTGTAATAAAGTGACCTTAATCTTGTTTGTCAATTTAAACAGAGTAAATCCAAATCAGTTGGGAACAAATAGCGGGTAGCAAAATCCAGAGGGAGCGGGAACAAAAGTATATCATGCGCGCCTAACCTAACCTAACCATAAAGTCTGACCTCTAATTTTCATGCAACATATAAGGAGCCAGCTTGTGAAGGGAAGCCTTTGAATGTCTGTACTTGTTATTGTTCAAGTGTATGGTGTACATTGCAGTATCAGCCCTGTATTCTGTGAGATCAGCAGTATGAATCTAGAACCAGAACTACTTTCTATGTCAAGATATGATCCGTCAAACGCGTTACGGTAAGCCAGGACGACTATGGATTTGGCGCAATCGCCCTACGAAGAAGCGATGACCAAGGAAGCAGCTGTTGCTGCTGCTGCCGTCGTCGGCACTAGGAATTTTCGGCGAATTTTTCCTTTGGCGGAGCGCTGACCGTTTTTTTCTGGCCATTTTTTAATAAAAGGCATAAATCCAAACTAACGCAAAAGATCGCCTGTGCGACAGAAACAGCATTAGCGGAGTCTCATTCGCCGCCAAAGGTTAGCTTCTTAGCGATTTATTTATTTAGCTGGCCAATAGACGGACACACGGGACTTAAGCCGGCGTTCGAAAACACCGTAAGGTAAGCAGACGTTGAAGGTTCTCTGCTCTGCTCGATCGAGGGATGGTCCAATGAAGAAACATTACGATTTCTGTAACGACAGTTACTAATGGTAGAACGATGATTACTTCGACAAATAACTATTATATTCAATATATAGACAATTCGCCGTAGAATTAATGTCGTCTAACGGCACACATGTGTTTGTCCGGCCAGTTCTTCCGTTAAGATTAGACGTAAATCGAGGATGTTTTTAGCGTAACGTACTGCATTGATCATAACGATTGCATAACCAGTACGTCTAGATACTTTGAAGACCTTGATGCTAGCCGGAAAAAATTGTAGCGTAAGCCTTTCGTTTATACCGACATGCCAGTGGCTATCATCGACAAAACCTACTTTTCCGCCGATTTGACGCAATAAGTGGTTGTTTTGCACACAGATGTCGCTCATGCGTTCCGGGTATATGTCTCTGGCTTCGATGACAGTTTCTCGAATTATTCGATAGAGAGAAAACCATATGTATATGGACAATCTAAAAGGAAATATTGGCCAAATAATTGGGATTTGTGGTCGCATTAAAATTTGGTTGGGATCTTGCGAAGTGAGCTGGCACCCAAATTTGGTCGTCGGCAAAATCTGACAGAAATCATCGATTTTCTAACGATGTTTCCTATGTTGGGGTGTGTTGACGTTTCGTGACTCAGTTTTGGGAGCGATTATATCTGCATGCATTGCCGGGAGGACTGCCCCTGTGGGCAGCGATGTCCGTTTTATGAATGTGTTTGAACTTTTTCTATTATTATTATTATTATTATTATAGTATTCAGAGTAGCAAGGCGTTAGAATAAATAATGCGGAGCCTCTCGTGGGCTAACCAATCGATTCACTTAACGCAGAAATGGGGTCAATCTGAGATTACACAGACCCATATTTCGTTGTCGACCAGCAGCTCACAAGGTGATGCCGTGTATTATCTTGATTCCCATTTGAATAAGAAGTAGATCATACGTTATAGGTAATCGTACGCTATGCATACGATGTATACGGCACGCTTATATGGACAAGAAGAGATCTGGCTAGAACTGTAAAAAGTCGCAGTTCTATTGTTTGTTGCCACCATTTATCTTGCTGCAGTTTCATCAGGTGATCATTGTATCATGCTTGTCTAAATAGTCAGCAATATATACGAATATCTACATCCAGATAAATCACTACTAACAGAAGAAGGAGCAAGCTTTCTTAACGAAATTATTTTGTTTCTCTAGATTGGTCACCAATAATAGTCGTGGCAGAAAATATGGGTAAGGCCACTTCGTTAATTTGTCTTTATCCGCAATCGATATGAAAAGTACTTGCCCCCAGCTATTTTGCCTTCGGTGGCATCACTCTGCAAATAAACATTTCTGGCTAACCGTAAATTACAGTTTCAATCAAGTTTGACAAATATAATGAAACGCGCTACGCGCCATTTCTGTCCAGTTGTACGACTAGGTTTATCTGTGTTTTAAAGGAATGGCTTATTTGCAATCTAACATACTTCGTAGTAGTAGTATACAATTTATGTAGCACGAAAAACTATTGAGTGCGCTTAATTAACGAACGTTATCGAGCTACCTGGGTCTGGCCCAAAATGAATCCACCGGCCCACGCTGTGAAAATATTGCCGCATTGGTTATTAGATGATCTAATAGAGTACAGCCTCTTATGGAGTCCCTCAGCGTTTTTGAAGCCGCGCATACGGAAAGATATAGGAACAACTACAAAATTACTTGCAGATAGCAACGTAACGGAAACGAATCATCCGGCCTTTAGTTCATCGAAATGCCGCATATGAAAGTTCCCCTACACTCGACTTTTTTTTTTTACTATATTCTTATAATTTCATCCACATGTTGTTCCGTACACATATGTACTACACTAGTTGCCATATCAAATGTATGCGCATATCTTATTTGGAACGCGGTCCCCTTACACTAAACATTTCAACGTGTCCCAAAAATCTAGCCTTGCTGGTTAGAAGTATAACCCAAAATACATTTCACAATAAACACGAGAAACTTATGTCCTTCGCCGTAAGTTGGCTCATGTATAGACTTATGACGTCGTAAAAATTCTGCCGTTTTGGCTTGCCGGTATTAAATTGCTTGGTCATATTCCGATGTAGTGTAAATTTAACCATTAAACCGCATAAAGATCAGAGAGATTTGGTTTTATTATAATGTTTTTTCTTATGAGCAAAACGATATAGTCGAATGTTATCTGCGTTCACTGTGGGCCCGTCATCTCGTTATTGAGACTTCTGAGATAAATGACCTTTACGAGGTCTGAGGCTCGCTGACTTCTCTGAGTCAGCTTATGCTTGAAACCTTTTTTGGTTGGAAACTGGTCTGGTAGTGGACCACGCCGTGGTTGCGTGCGAAAGTTATCCTAACTGGGAGCCCTTTTGCCAAAGTCCGTAAATGTAGTTATTAAGTGGTCCACGTTTGTGTTGTAGTTACGAACGTTCTACCTGGTTGATTATGGCGACCTCGTCTCAATTTGGCGTCACGAAGTTCCAGCAGTCGCCTGTGTGGTAAATGGCATATTCAATGAGAAAAAGTTGTAATTTTATCTAATTCGGCCTTTCACTCCCTCCCAGCATCAAGGCATCTCTGTGAAGTATGTGACATCGCTCAAGCTAGTGGCGTCTAGGCGTATGTTGAATTTCTGCTGTAAAGCTGTTGCGATTACGCGATGCCTCCTTTATTTAACATCTGTCTATACTTCAAACAGCACATTGGCATAGAGCGTCAGTTGATGTTATCCTCTATCCACAGAGTGACAAAATCAAGCATCCATCGAAGACTGTTGCTTGAAACGTGAAGCAAATGGCCTTCAGACGTACCGAGTTGTTCAACGTCAGGACGGACAAGGCGCGTGTGATGGAGACCTTTTATGCGAGGCAAAAGTAAAAGAGCCCGCTTTTTTCGATTCTATAGCTGTCAACGTTGTTAGAAACTTCGTCGCTGAAAGGGTCGTTCTTCGAAAGATATTTTCAATAACGATAATTCCATTTCGGGTTATCGTAACAAGTACAGGCATGGTTAATCTCATGCACGACGTATCTCGCTTGCTCTCCAGCAACTGGCATGTGCTGTGTTCGCAGCGCCATTTTCACCCTCTATGAACTTCTAAATAAATATCTATTATACAGTATATTTAACTATTAACGCGCGAAGGCAGCTATTTGAAAGCCAACTGCTGTAGTGGATTAGAAGTCTTCTCTCTTATAATTAGCCGTGATAATCATAAGTGATTGAAATTTGTTGTTGGAAAAATTTTCATTTAATTTCTTCATGTTAAGATATCCTATTACTCAAATTTAACTCAAAATAAATTTTTAATAAAATGCAACTTACAAGGTATCTTACGACCTGATGAACTCGAAATTTCCCACCGAGTTCGTGTGCGATCGTACAACCAAACGCGATTCATTTCAATATAGATTGGCGGATAAATTTAAAATGTTCAGTGTGAAGCTTTTGAAACTGACCTTTTTATTTACCAGGATTTCGTTGTATGTAAAATACTTTCAAATATATATATACACATACGTTTCCTTGGTCGTCCCTCTACTCTATGGCCCCCCGTTGGGTTCCACCACGCGAAAGGCTGTTCGCTCAGTGAAGGAAACCCTGATACCTTTTTTTCGTCTTTGAATAAGTGTAGCTATCAATTGTGTTAGCTTCAGTCACCTGCCTGAACCCAAGACCGAGACTCGTTCGATTCTGTTCATTGAAGTCGAGTTATGTCACTTCCGGAGCCGATCAGGCCGAGATCGGGCAACTGTCGTAGCCTCTAGCTGACTATTGAGCTTAGTGAATGGTCTGCGTCTAGCGTTTGCATCACATGAGGGAATGTCAAACAAAAGGAGTTTGAGTACACATGATACCGACAGAGAGGAGCGGTCAATAGAGAGAAACTTATACGAAATATTTGATAGGGTTACCATTATAATCTTCGACTGAAATCATACGGGAAACGAGCATATGCAGTGGATTGAAGCTGTGTACATGGGAACATGAAGAAAAGTATACATTTATAGACACATTGAAGACTTTCGAGAACCAATTTTTTGACAGATAATGGCTAGTAGACGTTATGTTATGGACAACACCTTGTCAGGTTTAAAAAATAACTAGGGTTTTGCTAAATAAAAAAAAAAAAAGACAAGAAAGCGGTCGATTCACATAGACGTGTCGGTGGCAACATGCATTTCTACTATTTTATATCATCGTATTGACGAAAGAATGTTACCGCGTAAATATATACATACACATAGTATATTTTCTGAAATGATATAGTGATCTATTCACTTAATGAATTGGTATTTTTGAGTGTTTCAAAGCACCCGCTTCCGACAGTCTCTAAAAGACTACAGAACGGTGACCGGTGAGCGCCCACCTGAAATAGATTGTGAAAGGATCGTATTGATCGATGATCCATTTGAAATTGGACAGCGGATAGCTTTCATTAAATTCAGGAAGGACACCTTCCTGAAGGTGCCATGGTCTGAGAATCTAGCCTTATCCATAGACCCATACACTATGAGCCTAAATAGGACCCGACAAGGTGGCCCTGTCGACAAGCTAAGTGACTTCTCAATGCAGAAAAATGCCAGGAAAGGACCCCGTAGGACCGTGACACAACGACGACCGTAACGTTACAAGCAACTTGCAAGTCTTCCGGTAAAAATTGTCACTTAAAAACTATGAAGCCACTACAACAGCAATGTAGGCTTCAGGCCGCATCGTTGAAAAACAATTAGGGAATAGAATTCGAGAAAACACCGCGTTTCCGTTGCAGCGAATGGTACGACGATTCTCGTGAGAATCGGTGTCTAGCCGACCCACCCGTGTTATCAAAATGGCTAAGTTGAAGTAACTGAAAATTTGAGCTCTTGAAAACTCGTGCAGTACGCTTCATTGGTATGCCCGTTTTATAAGAAACTTCTTTTACATCAGCGCAATACGTTTAGGCTTTAATGCGATACGTTCGCTGGTATGTCGTACTCTAATTAAATGTATCCTGTATATATACAGGAAATTGATTTGTCAAATGCACCAATAAACCGTCCTTAAAGGGTTGTCCCTGACTTGAATTTCTCAGAAACGAAAACGACGTCTTCACTATTATACTATCACCTGAATAGATCCATATATTGTCTTAGACGGCCTATTTAAATAGACTATAGGCCTGCCGTTCGGTTCTGCTGCCACAAAGCTTATTCTCAATGACCGCGTTTTTTACTCAACTCGATTGTTCATACAAAAACATGCCGCATCCTTGGTTCGGAGGTTACTGAACTTGTTCTTGTTAGGACCTGTTGCAGTAACCTTACGCTTATTTCGCAACTTCCCTAACATAACGATTATTTTTCGGCTAACGGAATTCGATCGGGCTATCATCACAGGAGCCACATCTGCAGCCGTATGGCGAAATACACTAAATGACCAATCGAACCCGTGCGTATGTGCATGCAGGACGCTAATCGGCCGCGCGATAACAAACCATTACGTGGACGACGAATGACCCCTATATCGTCACGGGCTAGACCTGTTTTGGCCCACCGCCTCTGGACCCGCCTTCCGTGCGATTCTTCCTACAAGGTCGAATCGGAACTGTCGCTTCTATTCTGTACATATGCAGCCTGTAAAGCCTAGGAGGCAGAAACACATGGTTCAATACTACACATAGTCTTTCGCAATCGAGCTTCAGGGACCAAGCCAAAACAAGGGCGATCGTCAGGCCTGTCTAGAGAAGATTACAATTTTACAGAGCTGGACCGAGGCTAGCAAAGGTAATAAATGATTGATGATGACAGACACCACTTCAGCATTGATGGTCGGCTTTCGCTTTCGATGATTTGCATGTTTCTTCGGCTTTATACCATCAAAGCTGAGGTGAAGGCTCTCTTCGTCCTGTTCTGTTAACTGGGTTTCGATATATTGCGCTTCTCTGATTTTGGCCGCAATCGCCCATTGTATCCTCCTTTCGATTGTAATGTAACATTAATGAAATATGGCGGCGGAGGATGATCGGGCTGAACTTCGTGTTTTTGAACTATTCACTTTCGTTTCAGCTGAGCTACAGAGAATCACTGCGGGACTGCCGGATCGGCGAAAGGCAGTCGTTAGTCGTCAATCAGAGCTGAGAACAACAAGACGTCTGATCGGAGCTGCCTAACTTATTTGGAATAGATCGTAGTTTGTTTTTGGGTGCACAAGGTAACAAAAGAGAAATAAGGGGTGAGCTAGCCGTTATTTGCACTTGTTATGAAGTAGGAGTTCTTTTTTGTTATAAAGTAGAGGCAGAGAACAAGCAAAAACACGCATTTGATTGGAAAAGATAAAAAAAAAAACGAAAAAAACTGCATGCATGTACGATGCTTTTTTTGTTAGTTTTTGTATTTTATAGAGAACAACAACAACAACTGAACCGTCCATATATGTATTAAAAATCAGCATTCTCATATCAGATACAATCTAATATTTAACTGAGTCGTTTACACAATTAAGGATACGCTGCTTTGCAGAAGAAGCCTTTAAGGTTGCCTTTAGAAAGCTGTGAAGGTGCCATTTAGAAAGCCTATATTTTACATCAAGTTTACTCTAAGTTTTTTTTTTTTGTTTATTACTTAGCTGTTTTGGCCAAAGTCGATGTTTCCCTCTAGATTAGAAGCTCCTTCGAGAGCTGGAAGCACGGGCATCGACTCCTTCGTTTAGCTTATAACCAATATCTGAATACTCTGAATTAAAGCTTGTTTACAATGAAAGTATACTTAAATAATAGGAGTTTTGCGTTCAGTAAATAAAGTAGGCTCTTTTACTCGGCAGTATGACTCAAGATAAAAACAAATTGTATATCTACAGTTAGAAAAAGGTACCACTTTTAAAAATGGGTCAAAATACGCGGGAGCCTATAAGACCCAAAATTAGAGTTGTGCTAGACGAATGTTAATCCAACACTTTTTTTTTCATACATTTTCGAGAAAGTTGTCCTGAGGCGTACATACTTTTTTTCTACACGGCATAATATTGCGTGCCAATGGCGTCTGCTAATTACTGTGTGGTAAGCCGATCTGTAATTCCTCTACTTTACAGTTTTTTTAATAGTTACTGCTATAGTTTTTTTTAACCCTTAAGGCTCATAGATGAGTCCCGTTTGCCTAACTTTGCCAGTTTGATATCCCTTGTCTTTATATTGCAAACGATAGAAATTCCAATAAAAAAAATAATGAGTGAGAAACGCATAGAAACTGTAGAAATGTGTAGCTGACCACATTCGTCATCTCAGTATACGGATCACGTGTACCAAGACTTTAAGGACCGGCCGAACGACACCAATAACAACACCGGCGTACAGAGGACTCACCTACTCACAGGCCTGCTGAGCTCCTGGACACAGCAACTGCAACCATTAACTTCGCAAGCCGCTCAGATTATCGGGACGCCGGGCCAACCGGCCACACTATTGCAGCCCCACCATCGACCACAGTGGGAACTGATTCTCGAGTCACCAGTATCTACCGAACACTGACCCACTTTAGCGAAATTGATGGGGGTTTTCGGTCGCTTTTTTAATCTTTCTCACTCGCATGGAGAGCAGATATTTGGTTGAAGCGGCAGGACGGGATGTATTCCGAGTCTTCATAGACTCCGTGATGAGCGTTCAAAAACGCTATGAGAAAAGCATGAGGGGAAACAGGCAGGCAGTCAACAATAATAGAAATACAATACAAACAAACCCTAACACACAAATAGACAAACATACCGCTCGAGCATTGGCGTGCATTGAATGAACATCAATACGAACTGCACCAATTTGTGCCGCGAGTCTAATGGCCAACGGACACACGAAGGCGAAGTAATGTAAACTCTGACAGAACTTACTCTTCAATTTCCCTTATGGAATTCAACTTCGAAAGCGAAAGAAAGCGGAAAGGTGATTGTTAAAATCCAAACAATGAAGTCGTATTCTACACAATATGCATTACAGCTGATCTAATTTTACAAACATATACTTAGCTATAATGTCTACCGGAACCGGTAGATACAATTCCGTAGTCAACACCGCCAATGCGAAGCCTAGCTCGAATATATATAAACACATCAAAATCGAATAGACGTCTTCGAGTAACAATTTCAAGCCAAAAACAATCTAATGACTCCCGAAATTTTCTACGCTCTTGTTAACAACAATCGATAACAGTGTTTTGGAGAAGTATTCCTGCAGGTAAGGGGAAACAATTGCCCTGACCGTTTGTTCGCCTCCTAATGGTTAGCTAAAAGTGGGTTACTAGTGGGTTAGTGTTAGGGTAAGTAAGTAATAGACTATGCGATGTGGGTACTCATCATATACCTCGATTCAAATTAAATTTAGCAGATACCTGCTAAGATGCGTTAATTTCAATGCAGGATTATTGTATTTGCACATGTTTGTGCTGTCTCCTTTGTACATGCATTAAAAGTAGAATGGTATTGCTCTTGTAGCGTAAAAATATTGAAAAATGCAAAATTAAAATATCGTATCACAATGGACTGCATTTTATTTTTTATTTTATTGCAAATTAATTCGAAAAATTAACAAGAATCGTTGCGTATCTATGCATAGGAAATCGTTCCTCGACCGCGGCACTTCTAGAATTTTTCAGATAATGAACTTGGCACTTCTCTACCAGCCTTTGCATACTTTCATTTTAAAAAATAACTGCGTAAAATGTGCCGCAAGATATAAATGCTCGACATGTGTTACACAATGCGGTAGATGTCAAGTAAGTGATGGCAGATACTTGCAAAATCGTTCATTAGTAATGTCGTCGTTTAATTAGTACCCTGTTTTCGAACGATAAGGAGATAGCACAGCCCCCCCTTTTTTTTTTTTCATTGTTATACACGATCGATCCGTCGACAGCTATGGAGAAAAAACACCCCAGTTATTGGGTTTGAATCCTGGCGTCGTCCTTCCTCCAGATTTTCTTGCTGAAGAGATCGTAGAAGGACATTCTTCTTTCGCGAGTAACACCTTCTCGTCCTTTTTCTGTCTTTCTTGAAGATTCTCCTCAACCGGATTATGATTATCATCATATTCTTCATTTGAGGTTGTTTTTAATAGCTGTTCGTCATTATGGATTGTTGACAAAAATATGATACGTTCATTAGATAATGAATCTGACAAAGAGGATCTAGTGCACTGGTTCGTACCGTCGTTTCTGTCGCATTCAGCTGGGTTCGAACCAACTCTGGTCATTTCCTTGCGGAACTGTTTTAAAAACTGTGAAAGGTTGTTGTCATCAGCAGGATGAAGACAATTTGATGGCTCCTTATGGATTCTTCGTACTGCTTCATGCACGTTCATCATACCACCACTGATTCGTTTATTTTCAAAGTCTTTACGACAGTCTCCAACGGTAAGTTTATCTGCAGGTGCCGGAAACGACACGTACACAGACTCGGCCTGAGTAGGACGCAGCGGAACAGGCCTTGCTATTGGTAGAGCGGGGGACATTCTTGAGTTAACTTTATGTAAATATTCGTCGAATATGGTTCGAGTCGAATGGACCTTTTGTGAAGTTTTGAAAAGATACTGATTCTCGCATACCTTGTCACTTTCGTTTCGTTGCATTGTTTCAAACGAATTTTTTCACCCGAGTCGTAGTCTCGTGTAGGATCGGAGATGCGAATCGGAAAACTTGTAAGTTTCACAAACTTTGAACCATCACTCTGTAGTCACGAGAAAAGGTAACGCAAGCGTAATCGTATCAATCTGTACCAACAGCGTCTCCAAATGGAACGCTAACCGGAAAGAGCTCAATGACAAAAGTCGCCTGTATATTTGAACATCGTTCTTCTCTCAGGACCTCGCCAGGTGTGCGCCTATCCGTAGGCCGGCCGCGAATTATCTTCGAAATGTACAAAAACCACAGAAACCATTCTCACCGAACGAATCGCTTATGTCGGTCAAAAATTATATGGACCAACCTTATGTAAATTTAATTCGCACGTATGTCCCTTCCTATTTCCTACATGAACTCGAGCTATACGTGCACGTTCTATCCACTCTTATCAGGTATTCCTCAACCACTTACTCAAAAGCATTTTAACAACGACAATTACATAGAGTTTCTATAACAAAAGAAGATCAATTTGAAAGCGGTGGCCCATTCAAATAGATTGAGAAGTGCAGACGTTTTCTGCTGTACATCTTCACAAAAACTTTAGAATGTAGAGATCTGTCATACGATAGCTATCAGCTGGAACGCTACAAGCCGTTTAGTCGAAACGCAGGATTTCGATCGCAGTCTTTTGTTTCATATTGGTTATTAAATCTGCGCTATAACATAGTTATGCAAATTCGTGCTTTAATGCCTAGTTTGTGTCACACATTTAAAGCATCGCGAGTTTGGAAGATTGATATTTCGGGGTCGCCCAGCGTCATGGGAACGCGCCGTAACCAACACCGAAACGATTTTGTTAAAATTTTGTCTCACAGCGGTAGTCTGAGCTCACTCAGTGACTACGTACACTTTGGTACCATGCTATGTGTGTTATTTGATTGGGGGCCGTTACGTACACGCGTATCAAATAGATTAGTGGGTAACGTATTTGCCCCTTAATCTTTGGGACACGTTGTGATGTAGCTTGGAATATGGGCATAGACAGATTTTGTTTTGTGCTGGCAACCAGCCGTCTCGGCGATATCAGATGTAGAACTAGATGCAGACGGCTGAACGTGAGACGGATAACTAACTCAACAGGGACGAAAACTTTGGAAAATTTCAGTATGGAGGCATCGGGACTTCAAAGGCAAAGTCCACGAACTAAAATAAACGAACAGTCTCCTGTTTCCAGTTTACTTGTAGACTAGCAAACATTAGATTAGGCTAATACTTATTTCTTATTATTGTATACAGCCAGCAATAGACGATGCTCATTGTGTTAAAATTAAATTCATTTTCGCGATGTTGTAGTAGTAATCTGTCTGCCTATTAAACTTCAGGATATGTGAGGTAGTCTAGGTTGGAAACAAGCGTTGACACGCTACGTTTCGTACTGAGAGCCTGTCGTTAGAAGAACGTAAAGACTCGAAAAATGTACCTTTTCCAAACCGGACGCCTTGCTTACCCGGTCATGTATATCTCTAACTCATTTTCAAGGATTCAAGCTAAACAAGTGCAATGGGATTGTAATGGTAAACTGAAGTGTAATGGTATTTTGCTTCGTGTGCCTAACGATTGGTTTGTTGATCCCGAGAGCTTCGTGTAAATATGAAGCGTTTCGTTCAACGTCAAGGAATGCTGATATTCGCGTCTGCGAGACGATCACAGCTGTACGAACTTTCTTCATGCTTTAAGCCGGTACTAATTACTTCACGTGGCCGCGGCAGTGCGGCGAAGTTTGTCAAGTTGAAATCAGGCTGTGCTTAAAGATCAAAATTTACGATGGTCTGTGGCATTGAGAATGCAACAGGGGCGAATCGAAGAAAAAAAAAAACCTATAAAATGGCATCTATTCGAGTAAAAGGCTTCATGATGACATATGTTCGAGATAACTGTCTTAAGATATTTGGTAGGCCTTGTCTCGTCCGGCGTTCGGCCAACCTATCAGGTATTCCACAGATCCCTTTTCGAGTACGGTACGTCTAATGATCTGACGTCTAATGAGTGTTTTTCCGTACGTCTGTTGGCGTACAGTAAACGTTGTCACTGGCGGCTGGCCTCTTCCACATTTTTCACATCCTATCTTAGCGCTGTTGCGCTTCCATTTTGTTGTTTGTTTATACATACAAATCTCTTTTACAGATCCAGTCAGTAGAGGTTTGTCTAGGCACCGATCCTTTACCTTTGTTTTATCGATCACTGTGCCGTTGCGCGATTTCGCCTAGTACCGCCATTAAATCGAACGTTCCATCAAACCCTACGATGAAGAAGCAGCCAATGGTCATAGCGTCATTGCTACAAACAAATGAAAATCAAGTGGCGGCAGCAGCTGCAATGCCGCGAATTATGAATGACTCGATGGAGTGACGGACGCGTCCCGATTCTAATTATTCTGAAGTTCGCTGTGGATGTGCGAGCGGTCGCCGCCGTACAGCATGAAAGCACAGATCACCAATGGCAGCAGTGCTTGATGATCACATACTTTGTTTCTGCTGTTGCATTTTGCCAGTGTCTTCGACGCTTTTTTTATTATCCCTCATGATCCTGATTAATGACTGTCCGATCAAGGTACGCGCCGACCGAGATCTCGCGGTTATCGTTATTTTTTGAGTCGAATTGCAGCTGCAGGTCCAGCAGCTCAATGTTGTACATACAGAGAAACGCAGACACCGTACACGCGTACATATCCTTTAGCGTAATACTACCACGACTGATATCTGTTGTCCGAAATGGCTGTCGTTTTAGTGGTATCGCTGAATCGGTCATGTTGCTTGTTCTGTTACAGAAAAAGAAAATGGGGCAACACAGACTCATTCCCCAACCTGTCTACCTATACCGTTAGGATGTCCTGAATTCGGCTTCCGATGACTTTCACTAAGTGACGAACATGCCTGTATAAAGATGAGTACGACAGATGTCAGTTATGGGCGTCGGTGCTATTTGGACCAATATTCGACGCAGAAATAAAGACAGGTTTAGTCATCGATGCAAACTACAAACGTGTCTATAGTGCAACATCGCTAGGGCTGGGTCTTGTTGGAAGTGGTCAAGAGGCTTCGGTCCGGAGAAATCGGTGGGCCCGTTTTTACCAAACGCTGTGATAAAAGGATCCAAATGCAATAGAATCACTGATGCTACGCTAAAATATGGACAACAGTAATTCATGTATATTTTAAATTGTACGCGAATTTATGCGTCGTCATGTGGCCATATCCCTTCACAGCCACAGAATATCGGTGTTTAAGACCCGTTTTCATAATAAAACGAAGAGATATTTGGTTATCTTCTATCGTGGATTATAGAACTGTGTGTACACTGTTGGGACCGTAAACAATTACCCCTACGGATTTTTCTATTTGCAACTAGAAAAATGTGGACCCATACGAAATTTTTGCTTGCATTTTCCCATCTTTTAGTGATGCCACGTTCTAATAGACAAAAAACTATCGCCAACTTGTGGGTATACTGCACCATTCGAAGCGAAGCTTCTGCTATATGTCTTCGATGTTTTGGTCTCAGCATGTCAATTTAATTTAAAAAATTCGTTCTTTATGACAGTGACAATGGAAAAATTAAGTGTGTATGAATAATAAGGGCAAATGACGTTACGCAAACGGTTTACGAGGGGCAATTTCTTTGAGAATGAACATCCAAAGCTGTACTCTAACCCGTGTAACTGTTCTTGTACAGGGTAGTCAGGGTTTTTTGGAACAGTATCTAAATAGAAACAGGTATTCCAACGAGGTTTTTTACCCGTACGTCAAATGTCAGGTATGGCGGACATGTTTATTCAATATAGCTACTGTTCATATCATTGGCAGTTTATATTAAAATACTTATTAGCTATCTTCAGAATGATCTTCTATATCTTTTTTAGTAATAGTCCTGAAATAGATGATATTAGCAAGTGCAGACACGGTAAGGATCACTAAAATACGCAAGCGCAGATGCTCGTACGAAGACCTTCGGTCGTTGTATTCCGAAGGCGAACATTTACCCTCCGTCATGCTGACTCGAAAAAAGTATTTCTAAATTTAAAAGAAGCATTGCGCATACATATATATACATACTGTATCAAGTTAACTAGAAAATAGCTCTAACAGCTTTTGTGATCGTAGAAAAATATCACTATGACGAATGTGACATATTAGCAAAGAAAACTGGGTTTGGGCTTAACGCTTAACGATAGATTATAGCGGACCTACGACAACATATGCTGGAGCGCCCCCCGACGCCCGTGAGCAGGACGCCAAGGCCGCTCACCAGTGTACTGAAGAACCAGTTACCTCGTACCTTAACAGGAAACGAATTAAAATTGCTTTCATAACATAACCTGAGTAAAAATCGTAATTATAAACAAGTTAAAAATAATAATCGTGACTCACCTTCTATCCCATTGAAATCATTGCAGCATTATTTCGAACGGTGTTTCAATAATAATTTGAAATACATTACGTAGTATTTTAAATAAGCGGCTCTTTATTGACATGCTACATCTTAGTGTACTATCTTACTTTTGTCTGTGTCTATGTTGGTATGTATGAGCAAGCGTAACTTTATTACAATATGTTTTTTGTGTTTAGCTTTCGTTCGGTTGGCTCACGTTGGATCGCCTGATATATCTGATAATAACAACCACATCGAGAAAATTGTACGACCACAATAAGAAGTGACTGTATTATTTATAATAACTTATATGAGGCTCTCTCGTCTGACTTGCTGAGGGTGGGTGTGTATCTGACATGATGCTGACGTACCTAAACATGAGTGTGCATGTCCATTCCGTACTTATATTGTTTAAGCGTTCACCGTACTCGTATTAAGGTGATCGCGCTCAACGGGCTCAGAAAGCGACGTGCCACATAGGCGGATACGTGCTAACATTACTACCTCACTAAAGGTTTAGATAGATAGCTGACGTGGTGTGTCCTCTCTTGTTTTCTATTGAGAACACCTATTCTGTTAGCGTGTTTCGTCTGTGTCTATGTTCGCAGCTAGCTGGATAGCCCAGAGCTACCGTTTCTATAGTGATCCGTTCGCCGCTGGTGCCTAGAGATGATCTCTAGGTGTTGATAGTATTGTTTCTGATAATTGTTTGTAGCTGAATCGCTATAGGCGTTCCTGTTCTTAGTTTTTTCTCCGTCTAAGAGCATACCATTAGCACCATAAGCCAACAACGAGCGGTTATCGTCGACCATTTGTTTCGACACGAGAAGCAGCTAGCTTGTTGTCCGCCTATATGGACCACTTGAGTCCATGATACTAGCCGGCATTAGCAGGATCCGACATCGGACACCGTATGGCTCGCTCACCCAACTATATGGATCAGCTCGGAACAGCCTGGAACTACTGTTTTTGCTATGAAACAATTAGTACCGCCGCGTCGAACGATAGCGCGCACGGTTAGATCTAACATACTACGCCACCGCCTCAGTCAACTAATAAAGCTGGCTCCAGAGAAAAAGGTAGGGAGTTGAGTTGACAGAAAAAGCAGAGCGTTAATTGTGATCATGGGGCCGCACGGCGTACAGAGTGGTAAGAACGAGCGTGGTCCGGTGGCTTACGGCCGTCGGTTGCGTTCCAGTCAGTAAAAAAAAACTTGACGTTCAATGATTGATGATTTTTTACTGATTGGCTGAGCTTATTTTTGTCGATCGGGCATTTTTCTATTTCTATTTACAACATTCAGTTATTTATCAGATATTTTATTGTGGTTCACTTCGAAATGGTTTGGAATCGACCTCTATTATTCCGAATAGAAAATCTATGAGGTTATACACATACCGTGATTAACTCAGGGTTCTACCTGTTGTCGAATATCCTTTCGTCGTCATTTTGTCCTTCACGACATTAACTTTTTGCTTAAATTGATCCAACTATGATGACTGTGTTACCGTTGCACTGGAAGGTGTTCATTTCCAGAAAACCAGATCTAGCATGTCCCGCTAAACGGGCGACTTTCTTTTTCATCATTTGGTCGCTCGCTACAAGCTTCCGTGCTTTCCTATTACGATGTACCACACTATCATATAGCACGCTGAATCATCCACAACCTGCACTATCGAAGTTTTAACTACTTTTTTCGCATCTTATGCTCATAAATGAGCCGAACTGTTCAACTTTCCCTATGACGACACAAGTCAACTTCCTTTGCAGCGTCTTGTTAGCACACCACATTGTGGCGGCCGAGTTAGACAGCCGACGAAATTGTCATGTAACTCTAATAAGCGTGTCTGTGGCTCATGTGCTGCCCGTTCCACTCTCGCGCTTAAATCTGGCGCCTTTTATCTGTTTTCACAATTGCCGCCACAACACGTACAAGATGAACAGTCTCAGCTGCCCACCTATGCGCTTCGCAAGCATCCATCTGCATCGTTTGTAGCAATACGGTTTTCTATTATTGCCTCGAACTCACAGGGCCATCTGCGATCGCTACCAGATGTATGGTAATTCGATGTAAAACGCTTGTAGTTGTTGGTGTTTTAACTAAGCTGCACCTACACAATGCGACAGCCATGCACAGAATGCGTGTTGCGGTCGACAATGGTAGTGTCACCCATAAGCTAAATAAACCTTCCTGCAACAGCGAGTCCGTGGTGATGGTAAATACTTCGTAAATGGAACAGTCTCCGTTCTAGGACTGATTTGGTCCAATGACTTAATAACGGTGTCCCGCTAGAACCTCAGTAGGAAGCACCTTTAAGTCAATCTCTCAAACTTTAAGCGCCTCTTATAATAATAATGACGCTTAGTAATCTTGGGGGTAGTCAAAGGTGTGGCTGAAGTACGTTGGCGTATCTTTAGTTCTTGAATCGCGTTCCGTAACGCGTTTGTCGGGCTCGGTTGATGAAAATGGATGATTATGGAATTCAAAAAGCATGAAGTGGAGTAGCCGACTCGCCCATGATAGGGGCCTGATCCGTCGATATTGTTGGGGAACTAGCCTGGATTGGTACCATCGATATCTTAGAGGCAAATTGTTGGCATTTTTGTTCCTGGTCACTGAAAGCAGTCATCAACTCCCAGGCGGAGGAGCCTCGTAAATGAATGCTTACAGCATCTTAGAACTTGACAGCGAATCAAACAAGCTCTGCCCTATCGGCTCTGTGCTATCTTTATGTAAGTGACTATTATTTTGACAGTTTATTTCTATCGCGATAAGGCTGAAATTTTAAACATCTCTGGAAATCTTATACGATTCGGTTATTGGTAACAATCCTTAGTTTGATTTTAGCAAATTCTCCGCTACAGTCCGCTCCGTCTTAGTAATATCGGCAAAGGCATAGCTTACATCTATGTACGGTCAAGTATGGCTTCGTGAGGATTAAACAAAGTGCTGCGAACGAAAACTTTTTGTATGGAAGAGTATTTACTGAATTCTAGGGCTTTTGGAAGTAAGTATATTGTATCAGAACATCTGCAATGGATCGAGGATGCGGAACCTTGGAAAATACCACACAGATCGCCAATATTGGTAGCAGCCTAGTATACTGCCTAGTATATATAATAAAAACTAAAAATTAGTTAATTATAAAATGACAAGATGCTGCTGGGTGCCTTAATTAATAGTAATAGTAATAATATTCTCCAGTACAATCCAATGAAAAATTGAGAAAATTAACAATGGATGTTTTTGTGTGGAATTTCTGTAGTAGAATTATGATTATACATTTAATAACGCTTTACCGAGTAACAACAACAGTCAAATGCTATAGGGCTTTGCATGTTGTTCGGAGGTGCTACTGGGTTATGGAACCGAGGTGAATTTGTTGAACTTCTGTAGTTCCTAAAAAGCCCTTGGCGTAACAAACCCAAATACGTTAACATGTCCATAAATTGAAAAAGCACTGCCTTTCGCATTAGCCCCTATTGACACTAGCACTAATACTGAAGCAAGAATAAGCAAAGATAGGTATACGCATCTCAGGGGTGGTAGTTTACAATCCAGTTAAGGTGGAACAAAAGAGGCAACCTACAATACAGGTGGCAAACATGTAGGTTAACGGTCATTCATGTCTAATAAAGGTAAACAGATAGTGATTACTAAAACTATTTACATAGCCTACAAAGATGGCGGCACTACACCAGTCGTTCAGAGTAAGGCTCGTGGTGATATCTGTTTATCAGTGTCTGCATATTTATTTTTTTTCTGAAATTAACCTATGGACATGGTTTTCTAGTGTGCACTGGCTACTTAGTGACAATAGTGTCTAGTATTTAGTATGCTTGATAATCTTCCTGAAAAATGCTTCCTAAAATTAGGATCCTCTTATCTGAGTCCTCTGTGTGCCTGTAATAAAATCCAAATATCACTCGCACGACGTCTTTTACATAATTGCTTATATACGCTATATCGATGTCCGTAAGAAACGAGTGACGTATTTTTCATGTACAACCGTTTCAAGAGCAATGGCCGTACTTAGGCCCTATTAACACTGGTACTGAAAGCAACAGTTCGACCTTAACGAGCCCGGCCAAAAATATTGAGTCACTCGTTTAGAATGCTTTGCTAGCTTTTTGGTAAATCTATTTGGAAATCTAAGCTGTGATTCATACGGACTACGCAATGGAAGCATCATAAACACTTAGTAAATCCACGTATTAGGTATACGATTCCAAAAACTCTGTAGAGATTGCGTTATTACTTAATCGGTTACTTTTGACTTAGGGAAAACCTGAAATACCTTTGTATTTGACTTTTTTTTTTTTTGTTATTAACTCAATTAACACCTAAATGATACTGCTTTTACAGAAGAGTTGATAAGGAAAAAAAAACTGGTCACTCAGCAACACATACATACATATAAAATGATCGTTCATTTGAGTTATTCAGCAACGTATTTTCTTATCGTATTTAAAACAAGCATAACCTTAAAAGTATAAACATGAATGAATGTTTTTATTTATTTATTTAAACAGCATCATTTGTTGCATACTCGTTGCGATCTGAATGACCTGCTATGTTCAATCCGTGCGGATGTGCTATCCGTGTAAAAATAGAAAAAACGTCAAATTTTACTATAGCGTCACTTATTAATCTATCGTCACAAAATTATTATAAATTTTCTCACTAACGACTGGTTAGTAAGTGTCAAACTGACCCCCCGGTGTCTACACACTAAGGTAGATTGCACAACTGGGTCTTGTTGTAAGATCCTGTTTATCCTTTATCGGCTCTTAATCGACAGAGCAACAACTGCTCTGAGAGCTCGTAAATATCTGGCTCCTTGGGAGTCAATGCGTATTAGTTGAACAACAGGATCATCGTTGCCTCATTCGTATTCTGCGATTTTCGACAATACTCTGCTTAGAACAGCGGACGACTTCAGATTGGCTGTGACTTTGGCAGATTAACAATATTATCTAGCTAACAATCATAATTAATAGCACTATCTAGTTGTGCATCCGAGGTGCTAAGTTGATGTGTTACTTAAGTTGAGGCTAGGCTCGGGAATAATAGTCATATTGACAAGATCGGCACCCCTTCGCCTGAAGATGTTGGACTCGGCGATTATTAAGAGACAAGTTTTGTCGATACAGACTACAGTGCCTTTCAAATAACAGGTTAAATCTAGTTTAGCAGCCGTCTCCGATAATGAGATGAATGAAGCCTTATAGGAAGGTTTTTTGTCATCGGAAGATGACACAACCTTAAAGTGGCTCTGGCCAACTTGGCAGTCACTAAATACATAGAGAACACGCGAGGTTCATCTGTGTACACTGTAGATGCTAGAAGGACTTGTACATTTATTAATGTACGTACATTTGGTTCAATGAGGTGCATGCTCTCCTACACGCTAGACAGGGGGGTAAAACCCGCCGACGATAATTTCTATATGCTTTAATAATTCGGCAGGAATTTTGTAAAGTGTAAGCCAGAATTTCGTATACTACTGTGTCGTTGCATAATCGGTAACATCGCACGGCGCGAGATCACTTAAGTGATTTGCAAACAAAAAAATCGGTGGCCCTATTCTGAAATACGACAACAAAAAAAGTTTGCCAATTGTTTCGTGTAATGTTTTCAATCTGTCGTCGTGTAGCTGACTTATCGTGCGTGCTTATACCGTTATTATTCATTGGTTTAGTGCTGAGGGGTTTATTTTAAGCCAAACCTGTGTCGCAGTCGAATTTATTTAATTCAAGCACTTTTATCTTGTACCTTCTCTATGTTGTGCTTGCAAAAAAATAGTGCTTTGTAATGGGCACATCTCCGTGTGTTGCTAGGACACTCCGAATGTCCTTCTCAAATATGTCAAAAAAGTTTGTTGCAGTACAGCGTACCTATCCTGTGGCCTGTGGTCCTGGCTTCCAGCAAGGGAAAATGGCTGAATAATCGCTTTTTAAGAC
>NW_019214094.1:0-5631 GCF_002532875.2 Varroa jacobsoni
AAACCTTCATTTTGTAGGGGAGACACGTCTGGCGTATCAGTTTGATGAAGCGTCACGGCTGAATAATTAACAGTCACGAAAAACAAATTCAGGATGTCGTGATGATTTTAATGACGAGTGCAGGCAAATAGAACTACTTAAGAATACCATTCGGGTACAATTGATGTGTGCGTACTAGAGATACTGTTATGAGACACGTAGTTGCAGTATTTTGTGTCGGTCTGAATAACACGCCCAAATCAAAATGCTGTTCCGCAATCGGCATTATAGTCCACAATAGAGCTAGAATCATTGTGATATAATGGACCATTAAATGGCTGCCTTTTTAGCTTCGGATTAACAATCAAACAGTTAGTTGATTTTGTAGCGGGGAGGATGGTGAAGCTTGTCACGAAGCCGTTAAATACTAGAAAATGATTTAATAATACAAATACAGAAATCACTTTGGGTAGAAGGGCAGCAGAAGTCAAATGACACCTGGAAAAGATATAAGCTTTAGTTCTTTAAAGCAATTGAAAACGAATGCCAAAAATAATTTAATAAAAAAGACAATAACGATATTAACGTGTAGAACAATATTTTTTATCTAATTTTGACATTTTCTATTAGATGGCGATAGATTAGTTTTTTTTCTACATTTCCTTTATTGCCCGCGGTCCCTATATAGGACCACAATGTTTGCTCGCCGTGGATGGTACGCAAATATCCTCTCTCTTTAATATAGCTTCTTCATCTTGAGTTCGGTTGTAGTTTCCAGATTGCTGACGGCTCTACTCTAGGCGGTCTTGCTCGCGCCGATCTTTCTTCACTGTGCTATATATATCCAATGTGAGTGAACGTATGCGCGCGTCTGTGTGCATTGCATGAACTACTTTTCTCCATTATTTGAATCTTTCCGAACGTCCTACTCTCAGCCTTTTCTTCTGACGTCATCGGCGTCAGCATTTGATGTTTCGCTATACCTCCTTGCCCATATGTTCTCTACCTCAAAAACTCCCTCCGAACGATGGCTAGGTGGTGAGTTCGCGCACGGGTCCTAATAGATACGCCGCTGGAAGACAGCGGTGGCGCAAAGAAAAGCAGAACTCATTCATAAGTAAAAGCAACCAAGTAACGGCTACAATGAAGCAGTAGCTCTCCGCAGGCTGGCGGCAAGCCGAGAAGTAAGTGAGCAGCTGGAGTTACTCGTAACGATAGAGCAACTGCCAACTTCTGCAGTACACTTAAGGTGGAACAAACGAACCGCAAAAGTCACTGTTTAGCTGCTGGCTGCGGTGCGTGTGGACTTTGACTGAGTTACTTTTGATCAGTCGCCAGTTATGACGTGCCTACTGCTTCGAGGCCAAAATAGCCTAACAGCCAGCCTTAAAATGTAGTTAGTAAACAGTCAATGGGACTGAAAACAACGGTTGGCGTGCAATGATATAGCCCTATTTGTGTATAAATTACCAAACATTAGAATACGACAGAAGCTATGAACAGACCGCGGTGCATATACTACTACCATTGGACCATATGATGTGTGCTTCCGAGGGACAATGTTACGATTGCATTATGGAAATGAACGTACTTATACGCTGGACTGAACTTGTTGACCCGTACGAAAGATGACCTTATATAGTGAAAAGCACTGGGAACCAGTAAACGTTTGTGATATGCTCTGAAATGTCTAAACATTAATTTAAGACAAGAACTGCAAGTTCAATGAGTGGTCGTGCGCTGCAAAAAAAAAATGCAACCGTTCCGTAATAGTGCTTCTAGAGAAAGTACACATAATAGAGTACCAAGTTATTTGCAGATCGTCGTGCCTTGTGACTGCCAAAAATTGGCTTTTTGAATCGGAACGGCGACAGGTATCCTGCTAATCGCGATACGACGTGACTTTGTCTGTTCCAGGTTGGAAGATAATCAGGTGACAGAAGTAATTAGCCTTTTTCAATAAATCAACATGGTGTTTATAGGTATGCTATTAGTTAGAATATATATTGCTCATTGTTTTTAAATCTGTGCACCAAAAACAACCGAACTTGGATAAGCGAGTTCTTTAGTAAATGAATCTTTCGAAAGAGAAAAGCCTTTGCCGATAACCATGGAAACCCCTGGCTTTAGTATTGATAGATCTCTGCTATTTTGGTTGGCCCGACCCGATCTCCCTAGATACAGTGGCAAGCTATATTGAGGGATTAGCTTCAACGATTATTTTGGTTTTACCGACCAGAAACCCGCTATTCTATATTGGCGTAACGTCAAGTGTCCGCAAATTAACTTAATTTATTTGGAATTTTCTGTTTTTTTTTCATTAAACTTAGAAGTTTTCCTTCTAAGTTTGGACAGCTTCACGGAAAACAGCAATCAAAACAGAGTCGTTTAAGAACGGTTGGTCATTGCAAGGAAATTACAGGAAACTGCTAGGGACTATTTGAAGAAAGGAATTATGCACGGGCTCTCAGATCGCACGTTGCATACTTATCTATTTAAGACACTGTATATGACAAGCAAGCATTTTATCTTCAAACGTCTGTTTCATATAACAATGAGGTAGTAATATATATAGATTATTCAAGTAAGTGGTTGGTTTTACGTTCATTTTCACGTCTGTCCATGCCGATGACCATATTGTTATCGCGAGTAACCAAAAAAGACTTAGAGGAATCCTAAAGATCTTATCATTTTCTGTCCAATCGAAAAACTTGTCTGTTTTTAAACCCACCTAATGATGATTTTCAATAGAAGGAAGCGAACATCAACTAATGCCATGCCAGTTCTTCCATAGCGAACAGTTTTGTACATAGGGAGTAAAGTACATAGGGCTCAGTGCTCATTGTAGCAATTAAGTCAACTGTCCGGCTTTGAAACCTAATTGATAAACTGTAGCACCATAAATGTGTCACTCCGTAATGAAAGTGTAAGCCAACTGACTATTTTAGGAAAACAGTTAAAAGAAAAATCTCGTATCTTGAGGAAGATCTCACTTTATATATTCCCAGGGCACGACAGCGTGGAAAATGTTTGTCCTGAATATATTCCTAGTAGTTATTCGTGACGATGACGACAAACTCGAATTAGTTTGTCAATATAACTAACATTTAATACAGCCTAAAATTAGCCGACACATTGGCCAAGTAGCCTTCAAGTTAAGGGACTCTAAAATCCCCTGAAATATGCTCATCTCAGCGAGAAAAGAAAGCATCGCGCTGTGAAAATGTGCCCGTTAACAAACAACGCCAGTAATAATCTTCCGGTGAACACTTCTGATGAGTCGCTGCTCCTTGTATTGCCGTCGATATCTGTTCCGCATAATTTCCGCGTAATCAATTTACGTTCTATACTAAACGTCATTTTGTATTACAGATGGCCTTCGCGCCCTTCCACTACTCATTGTAAAGGGTCATATAACCATCTTTAACCAGTAGGCCCATTTCTTTTCCGATTTAAATTGCGCACGAAACGATACGGCCTTTGAAATCGTCCTTCACAGGCTACATGATCAGACTCTATGAATCCTCTATTTTTAAGAAAAGTTGTCCTCCAAAGTTTCAGACACTTGTTGACGATTTACAACAAATGCTAATGATTCTTTTATGTGAAGTTGGCTCTGAATCCATCCGTGTAAAACAGTCAGTCGTCTTCTGAGAGAGTTGTAAAGAAGCGTATGTATTCCTTAATCTGATTCGCATCTAAGTATTTATAGCGCTAGTCTAGAGGCACTGCAGACACAAATGCGAGTACTGTTTATGGCATTTTTTGGCCCTCCACGATCTTTATTTTACGATTTACCCCGGCGGTATACGCTTTAAATAATCGTTCCAAATATATATCTCATTTGTAATCGCACCTAGTTCGATCTGGCTAAGATAATAAAAATTTATTATGTCCTTATTCGGCAAACAGATTAATTCCGATGCAACACTTGGTACTCGTTGTCATTGTGGGTATGACTCCTTCAACATACACTGTCACATGCAGTGTTTTTTTTGTTTGTATTGAATTTATCATTTTAGCAGTTGAATAGATAAGAATCATATTAGCATTACTTCTGTGCAAATGATATCACTAGAAGGCACCTACGATAAAGTTAGGGCGTCAACTTTCTCGTCGTGTCTTCTCTGCTGAAAGTTGCTAAAACCTACAAGTCGCAGAAAGTGCTATAATCTACTTTTATTTGAGAGTAATATAGGTATAAAGAGCTTGACGGTGAGGCTAGCTGTATACACACGCAGATACCGGAAGCTTGCGAGTTCGCAAACATACCGTACTGGCATTCCTCCGCCTATTTCTCTCGTATAAGACCTCACAACAATGAAGGAATCGGACCACCAATTGATAATAGAAACACCATCCGTCGCTTTTTAAAATAATGAGTAATAATAAGCGCCATCACTACAAAAACGGCACACATATTGCTCCAAGCGTTTATTACAGAACTTTCGCTCAACGTCAGCTAGAAGAACATATTTTCTATCTGAGGTAATTATACTAGATTGCAGGAGGTCGATACGCTAAATAAAGAAGATACCTAATCTAATAATCTTCTCGATCAGTAAGCCCTGATCAGATCGATAAAATGCTTTAGGAAAATTGAAAAAGATGCCGGCAAGTTGTGGCGGTTAATTTGAAACAATACTAGGTGCTGCGTCTCGGCAACTCACTGTGTTGTCGCTGTTGAACCTTCCTAAATTGATATTAACTCGTATGGAATAACTGTTTCAATGCTAGGTCGGCTAAGTAAGTTATAGATCCCCTAACCACAAAACGCTAGTTATTAATTGAAAACTGAATGTTCTCCTTGTAAACTGACGATAAACCCACCCTTTGTTGATCTGCAGCCTCTGATGCTAGCGTAGAACTGAATCGTTTACGATTTTTTAATAGCTCTTATGTAACCATTATCAAACACGCCAATCCGTGAAGTTAAGTGTCACAAGCAAAAGCGACTTATGTACGGGTGTTTATTCTAGGAACATTATTGAGAAACCACTTCAGCTATATATATAATAAGTTGTATTCTCTTGCAGAGAGCACGGATTAGTTAAGTAACTGGACTATGCACAAAAAAAGACATCTGTCAGCTACGATGCTAGGGCAGTTCTAGATGAAAAGCTCTAGACATTATATAAAAGAAAATTGATTTGTGACAAAATTACAGGGAACGACCCTCTGTTCTACGGTGACTGAGAAAACCTTTCTTCTTATTGTCTCGTTAAAATTGGCCCCACGAGTCTTAAAGGAATTATTACTAAGGCCTTGATCGGCTTGTTACGGAATATACAGATTATTCCGGAAATCGAGATAGATTGTGGACGGATTCGGCCTACAGCAGCCGAACAAGATCAAAATAGAGTAAATAGCAGGTTCGCCCATATAAGACCGTATGTCCTACTATACGGTTCAATGAAAACAAACGGTACGCAATTATGGCTTAGACACTGGATACTACACGGCCAGGAAGCTGTCTTCTCCACTATAGTTTTCCATACTATAGCTTGATTGATAACTTTCTGAGTAGTGAATCGCCGGGCTAATGAAAGTAGTCCAAAATATTACGTATATTACATCTAATAATAACGATTATGAGGCTGTAAGTTTAGCTGTCTGATATATATATATATATATATATATATATATATATAT
>NW_019214094.1:5731-41874 GCF_002532875.2 Varroa jacobsoni
CTCGCAACTCATGAAGTATCGTTCTAACGGCCGCGTTACGTCGTTTTCTTTGTTGCATTTTCCGCTTCCGCAGCTTCCCGGTGCGATCTAAGCGGTGGTGAGGAAGTAACTGCAGCGGCAATGAAACAGACGGCCTCGATGGAGCGACTCGGGGTGATGATGGCCGGAGGTCTTGTCGCCCCCATGAGCCCTCCACTGGGGGCCGATGAGCCGGCGCAGCTCAACTCAACAACTTCGACAAATATAGCAGCAGGTCTAGTCGGAGGAGCAGCATCAATAGCAACAACCCCCACTACAGTTCACTTTCAGCAGACAACTGTTGCCAGTAGTGGCCACAGCAGTAATAACCAGATGCTACACCTCGGTGGGATCCATACCCCCTCAGCACCTATCGCAACAACGACGCTTTTACCCCATTCGCAACAACAACATTGCCATCAGTCAAAGCAGAAGCACTATCATCAAGAACTTCATCTCCAGCAGTTGAGTACGGTAAGTGCGTTTCGTGTAATGTAAAACGTTATAGAAGCCGACAACAATAAAGGCCAGTGTTAAACAAGGCGTTTGATAGATACAAAAACGCGAATTGTCTACACAATATGCATATACATAACGTAAACCCTTTAACAAAAATGCGACAGCGGATTTAGGACGTATTGTAAATATTAGGTCATCAAATATCGTCACACTTCGAACGTGGCGGCATCACGCGAGTCGAACGTCAATCAATGAATGCTTCTCGGTGCAATAATCTATTCTTTAACTGATCTATTGATGATTTACGACCAAATACGAAGCTAAATAAACATGGCGACATTTATACTATGATTTTCACCATAGTATTTAATGATAGACAGTAATACCTGGCTGGCCTCAATCGGATGTGACCAGAAATTTAATTTTGCAAAGACTCGATCTTCCCAATAGACGACCAATAATTCCTACTATACGATGCGGATCAAATTCATACATTAAACGAGTAGAGGGTGTGGCGATCCTAACTCGGATGCATGGTGAGCTGAAATGTGAGTTAAAAAGAACACCGAGTTTCAGTCTGGAATTGAACTTCAGGCCTCATCGCAGTCAATCTCAGAGTATTCTTTTTGTCTAGCTTCGACGTAAACGTTGGCGTAGCACCAACTTAACTTTTCCAATAAAGTGAAATCCCATACAACTTCTATAATAGAACAATTTATTCGTTCTATCATTGGTACATTACGTGCGAGTTAATTAGGTTATTTGTAGATGACTTTTCTATCATGGACGCAGGGGGGGAGCACGCGGCCAAAGAAGATTGTCGTCTAGCAACGTTCTAGTTGCGGATAGGCTGAGTCTGATCATCTGACAGTTCATTGCAAATGTAGGACGCAGCATAGCTGCAGGCTAACTAGTCTTGTTCTGTCCAGGCTCGTGCAGCGGGTTATACCGCAACATCGTCTAGGCCTACAAGTACTGCCTGGACGACAATAGTTTCGTTAGGCAACTTTCCAACAAAGAACGCTTAGGCTAGCACACGCACGTGTAAATTCTACGTGCATAAACTGCGTGCACCGTTTTGCGGCTATAACATGCTTGCATTGCGTCAAGCTTTTGCAACTTTTTCAAGTTGACAGCAATTTTACCAAAAAAAGGATTACTTAATATACGTAGTTGTATTTGGCGTGGTGTCATTCGTACTAAATCCATTCGAGCAGAAGACATGCTATGAAAATAATATGTATTAATTTGGAAAAATTATATTCATTTAGTTACTTTCGTATTAAATAGAAAATAACTTTTTAACAGCTCAAAGAAGACATTCAATATTGAGAAACCTTCTTGCTCACATTCTTCAACGTTTTTGTTCGCGCAAACAAATGTTACCTCGTCCCTTCGAATAACAGACCCACGCGTGCGTTTAAGTCTGATGAGAGCACAAACAGCTCACGCTCTTTCTGCAAAGTGGCCTCCGGAACAGGTTCCTGTAACATGGCTTGCCGAGCTCTCTCGGCTGCGTCATTTCGACTGCTCACACACTGACTTTTAAGAGTCTTTGCCTTCTTGGATTTGCATTATTCCGAAGGCCCCAGAAGCATTGCCTGACTATGACAGGTAAAATACAACGTCTCTATGAGAGGGGATGAACTAAAAGTTGGTCAAGAAAAAGTTATGAGTCTTACGAAAGGCCAAAATCTCAGGGAGGTTGAGCAGAAACTTGATATGCATGCAACCCCCTGAAGTGCACAACCACTAACCTAGACGGTATATTTCTTCTTATATCTGAGGGATGCATGTGTCTTAATCTATGGGTAAAGGGACGATTTACCTTCGACCATGTACGTACACTTCATGCGCAAACAATCAATCCGAATTGGTACGTGCATGTAGTAAATGGTAATTTATGCGATCAAGTTATATGAATTTATCTATACGAAACAAGGTAGAATGTCGATCCTACGGACATTTAAATTTCCATGAAGATCGTTAACTTTAATACCTATAACAAATTTTATAAATATATTAGAGTAGTTTTGTCTAATGTGAGATACTCAGACGAACGCTTATTGTTTGCCTTAGCTGGACATTCACTCTTGTAAGGCCATCCATTGAATCTCACTTTTTGTTCTATCCTGTGACGGACTCTCAGTATCACCCAGCAATCTATTACCAGGAACGGCGTTGAGTGCGTCTGACATGAATGCCTTATCTTTTACGGCAATAAGTATTCCCTGTTCATTGTGGTCGATTAGGACCTGGCCTATAAATTTTACTGCATTGAGTAACTGGGTGCATCGTGTAGATGCTCTCAATTCGATAGTAATACCATATATTTTAAGTAAAAAGGAGACGGACATCGAAGCTGTAGGAGAAATAGAGATAAATTATAGACCTTATGTGATAGTGCCACCTTCAAACATTTCATATAAGACCTATGCAATAATTTTAGGAACAGGGCAGGTTTGAGAGGGGCGAATGAGACAATTATTGGAGTGTTAGAAAACGACTGGATTAGTTAAATAGTACGTTAGCAAGGTAAGTTTTGTCGTCGCATTACAATCGTTGCTAAAAGAACTGAATGACTGTATGTTTTACACTTGTTCTCTAACTTATACAGCGTAGTCTACGTATTATTATACACACTGAACATAAAAATCCTATGCTCTATGTGGAATCAATAGTAATTAAGGTGATTTTATTCCATCTGAAACAGATGGACGTCATAGTAACACTGCATACGCTTACACGTTGCGAGCATTGAAGATCTGATCGATTCAAGAACATAGACAAGACGTATCTCTATCTATGTAGGTCCGATTTAAAGTTACCGAGGTGATCCGCTATACAAAAACGTGCCGTTCGTTACGAATCGCAGATTCTTATTAATAAACTGAACGACGTCTTTGTGATGCCGCAGCCTATATAAAACAATAGCTGTCATTAGTTCTTTCTATCTTTATAGGGAAATCTTAAATAAGCAAGGCACCTTCCACTGCTGGCATACTAGAAGCGCAAATTAAAAACAAAGTTCAAAGAAGCAATAAAATGTGTATATAGAACAACGTATATACAACGACGTTCCTTCTTGGGCTCGCTGTCCTGCTGCTAAGTTGAAGGGCAATGGCAGCTGCAACAGCGTCCTGTTTGCAACTAGTGAGCCGCCGCCGCCGCCGCCGCCATTATTCTAATTGCTACATCCCCCCCGTTTCATTCACATTATGCTAGGCATAGCAAGGCTACTTTACGGCTGTACAAGTCCCTCCGGCCAACTAAAGAGGCTGCCACATTCTATTCATTTTAAGGCTAATCGAAAACACCATGTCCTACCAGTTACCCGTCGCATACATATTAAATCACATAAAGAATCAACAGTTAGTCATATAAAAAAAAAGGGTTAAGTAGATAACAAATCTTATAGTACCATTTGAGGATGTCAGACGCCTCAGTATGCCCTCAACAAACTGTACCCGTTTCGGTCGAATTCGTATTGACACTCAATGCCGGTCAAGGTTACCGAGGGTGCACGAGCGAATATATGCTTTAGCATGTCAGTAAACAATACACTGTGCCGTTACTTTAGAGGCATCCGTTTATGTCTGAGGGCGGCAAATGAACGTAGAACAATCATAGCGCACCTTAAGGTTTGTGGTAATAGCGATAGCTAATCACGTGGATGGATTAGCCACATGAGTGAACCAGTCGAACAGAAGAATCGCTTCCCGTCGCTCGGGAACAGAACGTAACAATTACTACCGTCAAGTGTGTCTGTATATTCCATGAACAGTTCTGATGGCTCTCGATCAATCTCTGCTCGTTGGTTCCACTCAGTGTCTTCTATTCGTTGCAAAACGAAACTAATCCGGATGACATTTACGTTCTGCTCACCCTCGGCTCGCTACGTCTTTTTGGCCTTGGCCCTGTTTGTTGACAAACAGTTGGAAAATTTTAAATGGCCATCGTCTACGCCTGACGAACGTTATGTACTCCAATGGTACTTTACACGCTGTCGCTCACGCACATACAAAATCAGTTTATATATTTCTCTACTCGTATATAAATAGTACTAATGGAAACTTATCGTTTACTTTGGCAACGATCGTTATCGATTCTTTTTATAGCTTCTATAATCAAAGAATGCCCATTAAAGGATCATTGAACTTAAATCAATAAGCTAGTATCATGATAAAAGAAACCAATAGTCCATTTTATTAACGTAGCATGAACTTCCCATCGAACGAACGTGAACTTCCCATCATCATCATACACAGAAACTCCTCGGCTACTAATTTTGCCCTATTATACGTTCTCTGAAGCTTAAACAACGATCTGTTTATCACCGAGTAAGAAAAAACCCTTTAGTTGATGCCTGTATAGATGTAAATCGATTAATTTAACCAAAACGTCTATAAGCGAATGATGTAATTACTTTCTATTATTTCTTTATCTATTATAGCTGGGTGGTCACCTTTATGTTTTTTGGGTGATGTTTTTTCATTAAGATTGACCATTTTAATGAAAAAAACATCGGATGACAATGAAACCTGCCTGCTTTACTGATTTGATCGCTCTTACGAGTTGGAATATGAGGTTTATTTGCATATCTTCTTTGATCTATTTCTTGACAGAGGTTTTATGCGAAACATTTTCTATTATTACGTATCGCTATTTGATTCAGCATTTTGATTTCGTTATGCGTAGCGGAGGTATGAACCCCTCGCAAGAACCTGGTGCCGCTACCTAAGGTGCCGCTTCACTTGTCTACATCCTAAGCGTCTTCGGCGATAACGCTAATAGCAGTTCTCACATGTTTTTCTGCCTCTCGTCCACTTGTCTCTATTGTACAACCCACGAGAGCAGTTAACCCGGCAAAACTATCTTGTTTGTTGATATGTTCCTCTGATCAATCATAGCAGCTCGTTTCGCTTTGGAAACTCAATCGAACAGATTTTGGCAATCCGCGTTGCGTTGGCGAAATTTTGGCAATCCGCGTTGCGTTGGCGAAATTTTGGTTGTCGTCGAAATTCGAAACAGAATTGCAGCCGTTAGATTTTTTGCCGAAATGGACATTCCGAAGCAGTATGTAATAATTCTAAGATGTCTGCGTTGCCCTACTCGTTAAAGAGGAACCATTTGTAGGCACAGTGTCCTGGTTCATATGATAGAGGCGTGCCCTCTTAAAGGGGTATTATGCTCGACTGAACACGAGACGACAGGATAAATCCCTTCAGCGATACACATAAAGTAATCGAGTAAGTGGACTGTAGCTTTCTCCGTCCGATGTCTAGGCTTGCTGTTGCCTCTTTTCTTTTCGTTTTTGGCTTTCCAAATCGAGGTGACCGCCCTACGAGGAACGTCGGGTGGACTAAGCGCGTTAAGGAAAGGCCAGCGGCTGTGTCAACGCCTAAATTGCAGGGAACGAATACATGTAAAGGCAAAGTAGTGAATAAATCAAACCGATTTAAATGCTAGCATAAAGCGACGTCTTTCACTAAATTACTTAACCAAAATAGAACCACTTGCTACCATTCGTGTATCGTCACTGCACAGAGCTGAATACACGAGTCAAATGGTCCTCGATATTCAGAATAAGACACACATTGTCAAGCCGTACCTATCGAACCGATTTTCTCGGTACTATGGCTGATCGAGGCTGAGGTCCTCGACCTATGTCCTACTTTAACATGTTTTTATCCTCCGTTCCATTTGCGGTTGCCTATATCAAAGGGGGCGAAGGGAGAAAAGAACGCTAAACGAGGGGGAAGGTGGGAGTAAAAGCAGGCGAGTAGGACATAAGAAGAACTGATGCGACAGGACAGAGCGAAGGACGTGACTAGATAAGTGCGCACTTAGATGGCGACGAATATTTAGGAAACAATGGCGGCGGCAGCTGCTGCTGCTGCTGCTGCTGCAAGAAAAAGGCGTGGGGTAATGCAGAGACTGTGTCATAGTAGAGATGCAAGTCAAACGCTAACTAAGCGTCGTCGTGTCATAGATCTAAAGAGGAAGACTGTGCTCGGCCGTTGAAGCGGTCATTGTGCGACCAAGACACCTTCTTGTGGACGGCTACGGTGCATATTCACGCAATCGACTACGGATGATAGTAGAATAAAAGGGAACAGGCAGAGAGACGACCGGCAGTGGTTTATGTCGGGCAGCGTCGCCGCGTTGTTCGTTACTCTCGATACTTCCTTAAATCTGATAGCCAATTTCCACAGTGGGAGTGTCTCGTGGAAATAGCTTCTGGTTTCGTCGGTAGTATTTGGCCCGTGCAGCTTACAGCTTGCTTCTGGTAATGAGTAGTTGATCGCAATGAACTAGTAATACACAAATATACTTAGTTCACAAAAGGCGTATTTTCTCCATTTGACATCTGATGAAAAAGAAAACATGGGGGCTTGCTGTTTGTTTATTGCCACTTAACCCACTTAACTACAGTACGACGTTGAGCATTCCTCGTTCACGCCCAATATTATAGGTAAACTTCTATACTAATTAGTCTGTATAACTAAAGAAAGCAGATACTATGCTAGACTTCTTCATTAGTCATTAATTGCCAACAGACTGAATAGCAGAATCATCCTGATTTGCTGGTCACTTCCGTCATCTGCGCGGTAAATTGTCAACTTGGTCCTGATGAGCGTTTTTCCTTTCGCTGTTTTTAGCGTGACTCGCTGCCAGAGGAGGACCAAATGATCTTACGCATGTAGGATTATAGTGAAAAAGTTAGTCAGCTTGACAGACATTGATATTGCGATTTATACAACTTCAATTCAATTGGGTTGTACTTCTTTCGCCTTATTTCAATGAAAGTTAACCAATTCCTTTTTCCCAATTGAACTTCTATTTCTGACCTACCCTGTTGAAAGCGATATAGTATAAAATGTAGGTTAACTGTGGCGTATCCGACGTAGAGTAACGAGCCTTTCTCTCGCCATTATTATCGTATTAACAATCATCCCATGTTTTGCTGAATATTCTATGCAAGCTTAGCGTACATACAACCGGTACATAGATGACACTAAGATTTTTAGTTTTATTTTTGGGAATACTAAAAGCCTGTTTGGCATCTGTATTTGAAGCACCGGTGTTCAATATTTAAACTAGAAATTTTATACCATTTTGATCAAAAGAAATCAAGTTTTAGGGGAAGCATGAAAAAATTAAATTGCACTAAAATTACCCTTCATCGAATAGGAATCCAAGAAACCGATATTTCATTGAAGTCATTTGTCTTACCTCGGTTTTTATCATACAAAACAATGACAACTTTGACGTTTGCTGTCAAATAATATACGAACGATCATGAATCTGCAATGCAGATTCTTCTCTGCAGCTAACAAGCCCTCAACAAAGCCTTTGCACGACACATCTTAAATTTCTCTAAATTTTTCTGCATCATTTCGTAACATTTCCTCCTTGGAGACATTTTTAAGGAGTACTCGCCCACATTTTCCTGAGGAGCACGCGACTTGGTTACTTTCTAGGATAATTACGAACAAGCGTAGGGGGCGATTTGGGCAGTTAGGACCATATAATGCCTCCTTTATAATCATAAACTAGCTTGTCTTTTCACCAGAATTGACGCTTCAGATTTTACCGGGGTGCGCAGTGTTAAGTAATAATAGCTTTTATTTATCGGAGTGTGATAGCAAATATCTACGTCCTTACAGGATTCTAGGGAAATACTTTTGGATTGGACCAATAAATGTTTATAATAGATCGTTACAATATAGATCGGAGGTTCTGAATTTAGCTCTATTTAAACCAAGTATCTGACAGGAGACAGGGTTAGAAACAAGAAAGAAGGACTGTATTGAATATTATAAGCACGCTTTGGGTTGTTGTACATTTTGAAGCACATAGACCTACGTTACGTGCCTCTAAATAACAAGGATCTTCTACAAGCACTTGTCGAATGTGTCTGCTTTAGTCACATTTAAATATTCGATGTATTTACGCACTCTCTAGATTCCCTATAAATACTTCTCGATGTTTGAATCTTATCAAAGAACGGTTGATCTTTGCCACAGTGTAACTCGCAGTCTGTCACATACTGGTGAAACTAACCATAACACCCTTCTAACACGCTTTATAATTTTTGTGTGGTTTCTTTTGCGCAAGCTCTGTTAACTATCTAACACAGAATTCTCGTTTTTGTAAAGCTGGTCGGGCTAAATAATCTTCATATCTGTATAATACTAAGACAATATCGAGGCTGTTTATGCTGACCAAGATCGTTATCAAAATAATAATAATAATAAATCAAGTTTATATAAGCATTCGTTCGAGTTTAATTCAGACTTCTCTTCAAGACCGTATGCTCTCGAATCCGATTGAAGATCACTGCAGTTGTAGTATCTGCTTGGCTTTCCACATTATTGTATCGTGTGTTCCTTCGTACAGAGATGTCAAAGTTTGTACAGCTAGTTTTATGTTATTGTATAATATGATAGTTTTTTAAACGTACACGACCCTCGGAAGCCTTTACTGTTATCAGCAAAAACATTAATTGCCAGTCGTAATAAAAAAAAGAAGAAGGCATTTTCTGTCTGTACGACTTAGACAACACGTTTGAAAATCAAACTTTTTTCTATCGAGAGATAAAGTCAACGCTCGGATACAGAATTCAGTCATCTTCTGAAATAGGCGAAAACGCACTTTTCTTAAATTACGCATTTATAGCGTTCACGTTAGAGTCGGATAAAGCAAAACGCGGAGACAATAACATAAAAACCCTAGTAGAGACTTCTAAAAGTAGAAGTATGTTGCCTATTTTAGCACTAAATAAGTAGAAAGCGTACGGTGGTGCAAAGAAACATAGCGGCGGGAACAAGAGGCACCCAACTAAGCGCGCACGAGTAATTATTTATACATAGTTGAATTGATTAACCTTTCTCTATTAACGCTCAAGCAACTGGTGGTTCAACACCCTATAATATGTGTGTCCTTCAACCAAAAGTACTGACAAAGCCGGCTCAACGAGCTAACGTATACTTGGCTGCGTCAGCGTTGGGCAGCTAACGGGCGACGTTCTGCCCTCAGCTATATCTCGCGCCAGAATCAAACATGCTCGTCGTGTGTTCGTGCTAGCATATATACAGGTGTTCCGACTGATTCGAATCTTAAGGTTTACTTAACAAGGAATCATGGCCTATGCGTCTATAAGTGGGCTTAACTTTGGGCTTTGTGGCTCGATTTGACCTGCTGCTTCCGTTAAGCATTCAGATGGACGACCGAGGGTACCGCCCGGTCGGTCGGGGCATCGCGAGTGTCTACGACTGCTACGGCCACTTCGTACTATTATTAGCCGATTGTAGGCCCGACTGCCGCCCAAACACCAATCAACACTACGCGAAGAAGCCGCTCAACTCTTATAAATAAAAAATACTAGAAAAAGCGTATTGTAAATAGATGCCTATAACAGAATCATAATCTGATATCGCATCGCCCTCTATCGGTTACTTAATAAAAAATATTACTTAGCTAGCGGGAAAGCGTACTATACATACGCGCGCCTAAACAGTGACAACAGCTAATACATAAGTAGTTCCGTATATCAAAGCATAACATAAAGCCCGGCAAAGGATCATTATATTAACGCCTACACCTAGAAAGGGAAAAGAAAAGATTGTATAAACGATCGTCCAGGATCTAATATAGGTCAACAACTCGAGCGCGACATGTGACAATGATACTCAGTGGCTATGCGAGCTCTCGTAATAGAAGACAAATTAGAGTTTCGTATCCTGGTCATTTCAGTACTTAGGTTAAAGTTCGACTTTTTACGCAGTTACCTGATCTAAACAAAGCCAACAAGGCGTATATTCGAATGCATAGCTTGTCCTCCCTCGCTGGCCTCGATGCTGGCGATTTTTTAGGACGTATGTCCGACTGGACACTGCATCGACTCAATTTCCTCGCATTTTCCTTCCTAGACGACTTTAACAAGTGATAGATCTGTTTCACTCCCGTCAATTACTTCCTTAACTTTCAGGGCCCCTTCACTGTTTCTCCGCATTATTAAAGGTACATCAAACTAAGAAATAAGTACCACTGTTTTCTGTACGAACCAACGTTACAGAAATGATAACTTCTATTTCATGATTAAATATTCAAGACGAGTAAAAAACGGTATTCTCTATGTGTGTGAAGGTGTCACAAATGGTAAGGGTAAGTACGTGAGCTGAAGTTAAATAGACGTCGTTGCTTTTGTTTTAGTACTAAACAAATCGAAAATTTTAGAGAAGAGAAAGTCTAGCTTGGTTCAGGCTAGAAAAAGATACTGTGGCCAATACAGAAGAATCATTTACATTTCTTATATGGAGGAACTTATACATTGATACCTACTTGTCCAGTGTGTACGAATAGGCCACGCATCTGCTATTTCTGCAATTGCAATATAAAGCCGAAATGAATGCCGTATCTCCTTAGTGGATCTTCCAATAACGGTAAACATGAATGGACTTGGGCAACGTTGGTGTTTGTAACAGTGTCTACGATAAAGTTACTATAGTCAAAGTGTCTTTAGTTGCAATAGTAATATTTGGTCAACAAGCGTCCGTCCATGGGTGATAAACAATCATCTCACTAAAAGCTTTCTGATTATGCTAATAGGCACTTTACTTGAGACACGGTGCAGTTATCAGGCTGAGAGGATGGATCTATCCGAATCGTGGCTGAATCTGCTCGTTACTGTTACGTTCGGATAGCGATTCATTATACACTACCCATTAGCTATGGTCGTATGATGGTGGCTTCTCGTTGCGAATCCTTAGAAAACTCTGATCTCGATCGTGTACGTGAAATACATTCAGATAGCTTCTTTGAGTCAAATTTACTCATACCATGCGTGATACGCACGCATGAATATGCCTCTGGGCGTGGCTGCCCAGCCTGGCCGATAAGTTATCATTGCCCGTTGAACATCACACGCTAGGGATCCACTTGGGAGCTAATATATTATAGTATCGTGAGGAGCGGCGGTGGCGAAAATGATGAAGAAACATCTTTTTTCATAGCTCTAGTTTCTTGTACGAGTGCCAATCGGAAACGACTTGGACATGTTGAAACTAAGAGCATACTACCTACTAGAGTAATGTGGCCGGTCGCAGAGAAGTAGCACTGTCGAACCTTAACGTCTTTCCTTTAACTCGTGTTGCTATTGTTACGTTGGCATATCGTAGTATACTAGGAGTAGTCTTACCCTTTTGAGACACCAGTGTGACACACCCTCGTTAGCATCAAGCATTGCGTTAATCGAAGTTTATGTTTAATTTTTGACTTAGCTAATGAATTTTTATAGTAGGAGAACTCGAACGGAGGATAGCTTCGATCTGTCCAACGAGTTTTAGCATAGGTTGAAGGTCTGTTGCCGCCGCAAGCGTTGCTACCAGAAAAAAAATAGCTGTCATTTGCCGTTAGCGCTCGCAGTAACTGCTGAGGCGGATGGCCCGATGAATCGCTCATCTTTCCTCCTGTGGGCTATGTGTTTCGATCACCATTGACTCGTCTGCCGTTGCAGCCGAGTTTCTGCCGTTCGAAAAGTATTCGGTTGACTATGAAACGTTCGTTTGAGCAGTGGTTCAGACGGTACAAGAAAGCCCATATTACCGGATGAGCGATTGGACATGACTGAGAGGATACGGTGAGTATAATCACGTCTGAAGCCATACAGCTTAATGTAAGCAGAACCCAAAACGTCTAACTCCTCTTAATAGAATTCAACCTGAACGTTTATCGATTTGTGGCACAGATATCACATATTACGCAGGCGGCACATTTACAAAATTGCCTTATTGTATTTTTCTTACTTGGACTAACTTTGAACATTGTAAAGCAACGAAGTAATCCTACTTCGTATGTTAGAATCGTGGCCGCTTCTATTTTCCATGATCGTAATGATGACATGTAAATGCTTCTTTCAATATGTAGAAAGAAGTGTACTTCACAATATATCGAACCATTGATGTGGCTCACGCACAAATCGGGTACGTGCGAGGGGTTCTTCTAAAGATAAGTCGGTGTGTATAATAGAAACAAGACCTGGAATCAGTAACCTGAATAGCATATTCCACGAAACCGGATTACGCAAGTAGAGGCCTATAGTTCTTATCTATTATATAATGAAATAAAGGATTCTTTTGTATTGAAGTATCTATACGAATCGTTTCATAGGCAGCCAAATATAATTTTAGGGCAATCAAGCTATGATAGTAATGTTAGCCCAGCACCAGTAACAGATCAGGTAGGGATCCCCTTACAAATCTGGAACTAGGTGTGGATACAAAACGAGGCTAAATTTACTAATTATTTTTTATAAATACATAATTGGAATAAGTCAATATAACTCCTGTCGACTTGTAGAGATGCGTATAGAGAAGTGCAGTTGCGAGAAGCTTCATTCGACTCGGTTGGAGCCTCGGTCGACTCTGGTATACCTACGTAAGACTCAGTCGCCTAGTAAGACCCAGTCGCAATCTAGTATACCTATGTTAACCTGTCACCGAGATTGCCACGCTGAAGACGAACTCTGACATTGTTTTAAATGCCAACCCTACATAGGCTGGTCGCCAGGCTGTCTGTTAGCGTTCAGCTTGTTGGCTTATGGCATGTGGGAAATACGTGCACGTTGGAGATAGAAAGTGTGTCAGCACCCGGCAAGCCAGCGTAGTTGACAGCCTTAGGAATATTTCTTGCTGGTACATCTACTATTGGATACGATAAGGTCTGTAAATAAATCCATCAACTATTCTACGAATGAGGATGTCCTGCGTACTTTGCTTTACTTGAATGAATCAGGCTATATATATATGGCCTTTCTGTTTTGAGGATCAGTATCGCAAAATGAAGAGTAATATAATTTATAGTAGAATATAATTATGCCTGGGTGTTATATGCAGTGCTGGTAGAACATAAGGCGCCATACAATGTAGGCCGTTCTCGTTTATCGTCAGAATCAGCGTAACATTAACTGCATAGAAGAACGTACAAGCGAACGATTTAGACTGAAAATAAACTCTTTGTACGATTGAGGTACTATAGACAAGTGGCAAGACACTGGCGGAGTTCGAGCGATTGAATAATAACCGTCTTAGGCTCGACCAAACACGTACGGCTCGTGTTAAGAAACCTAGGTGTGAGCTGAAGATAAAATCTCTACGCACAATGGATGTAAGCTTGAACAATTCTGCTGACTAGAAGCACCGCAAATCATTCAACTGGATTTGTAGTGGCTCTCAGCATGTTTAATCCTGTGTAAAAGTAATATAAGAGATATTAACATTTCAAACCAGTTTGTGAACATACAGCCGCATTGTCCTATGTCTTCTACGACAAAAATTGCCACAGTAAACCAATGGTGGCTTAAATAAAATTTTAGAAAATAATTTACAAAATTCATTTTTCACTTTGCAATGAATAGGATAATAATGTAACGTACTCTACACGAGATTTGAAAGCCTATCAATTTAGAACTCAATTCGGTTAAGTCTTGCCGAGGAAATAGTGAGCTATCGAAGCCACAATCACAACCTATGTCCAGACCCTGCGGTTTCAGGCTACAGCACTTTTGTCGTTATAGGTAATGCCCTGGACTAAGGCATCGAAGCCTATGACTGAAATTGGGCTAGAAGGGAACAGGCTTATACTGATAAGAAAAATAGAGCATGAAACATTTGGCCTATCGGCTAGGTCTTTACAACATCATAATAACAATAATATGGTCATATACTTACTTCACATTTGTTTTAGCACTCGGAAAATGTTCCGTGTTCAAATAAGCGAGGCAGTAAGGCGAGTGTAAAACATCAGATCTTCGTATTAGGTACTGGAAATCGTCGGCGTAAACAGGGAGGCATCGTTTTCTTTAAATCTGTATGGTTGAGAACTCACTTATGTCCTAGAAAAAGAAACATCAATTTTTGTTGAAAGTAAGTGAATGCATACCGACTCTTTTGACCGACCTGTCTATTCTGTTCTGTTTGTTTGATGACAGACGACGACGGATTCGTCGTCGCACAGGTGAGGGCGCGAAGTAAGCTATTCATACAACGTCGACCGTTTGGGAGCATGGTATAGTCGCTGTATGGGTGCCACGCCCAAATTGGTAGGCTTCAGCTGTTGGTCAATTGTTGTCGATTAATCGCGTCTCGTGAGGAGGGAGCGAACCGAGCTCAGAGCACTTTTATTTTCATAGCGTTTTTCTCTATGGGCTGCAATCGTTCAGGACGAAAGATCGATGTCACAGACCGACTCATGGGCTGGCGAGCGGTGTGACGTACAGGAAATATCGTCATCTGTGATAATATGGTGTCTGCTATCGACATGGCGATGCGGGCGGTGTATTGCCAAATATGCGCTAGCTTGCTTCGTATCGATCTAAATGCAAATAGCGTCAGTATTTAGTCTGCAGTGCTTAGGCAGGATAAAATCAACCTAAACACGTCTGCTTTAAACTCAGATCTTAAGAAACTGTGCTCTATCATTTAGCTAGTTCATAAGCATTGTTTCTGAGTCTTTCGAAAGATCAGCTACACAGATCGTACCGCGAAAGAAATAAACAGAGAAGGACCACAACAAATTCTGGCACGTGAACCAGCCTGCACGCACGCGAGAACCTATAAGTATGCGTGCGTGCCATAATGCCCTGTGCTGAGACAGATTTGCTGTTCTCCTTGACATGTAGTCAGTCGTTCAATGCTCAGTACGAGTTCTCATACAATCGTTACCATTTGCCTAGCAAAATTCTCCACGCTAACTAATTAGTTAGCTATACTGTGGATCGTATATACGTGCTCGTGCGTATTTCCAGAGATCCTTCGTTTAACTTTGCCGTTGTTAAGTTAATCTTCTGCTTCCCCTTTATTCGCTGACATCGACGACTGGACAGACGACCGTCTGTGTTATAGTGGCCGCGGTGACTTAGTCTGTACAAGATGATTCAACACCTTCAGTTCCTTTACGTGGCTAGAGCTTTTCGTAATGGCTGGCTTGATTACTGCGAACTAGCTCACCAATCTTCGCAGACAGACAATCTAGCAACTTCCTATTCAACGAAATAACGGTCGTTCGAAGGAGGCTTGTTCCCAATTGGGTTATTTAGAGACTCTAGTGAGCACTGGGCAATAATCCTACACCCGAAGGCGACGATTGCTACCTTCTTCGTCTTAACGTTAGGTTATTGAGCCTTTAGGCATTAGGGCGCATCGCTTCCAGCCCAGTATCACCAGCACCGCTACTAATAGCAACAACAGCCGAGTCGATGTTCGCAGTCAGCGACATTCCGTCAAGCGTTTGACACGCGTATATAGATACACAGACAAAGATGCAGATGCTGCGAAAAATAGAACACTCAATCATGTCTATTTTGTCGCTTGGAAGAAAGGGCAGATACGCTACAGTATGTTGTGGCCGCTTTTCCTTAATCTCCCAACATCTATAATATAACAAATGCCTTTTCAGCCCTATATAGGCCATAGACAACTGCAACAGTTGCTGCCGCAGGATGCTTCTGCGACACGAGATCCTATAGATCAAGTGAGTAAGCAACTTGAGTCAGCTAAAGGGAGTAGGAAATGATCCTATTGGTCTGTATCTGTTCTACTGTTATATCGTATCTATGCTACGGAGGTACTCTGATAGCTAGCTTTAATGTATGTTCGCTTGTATAGCACCGGTTGATAGTTATCTTGTACGTATCATACGATGACGATTCTTAAGGGTCTGCTACCGGGTGGGATGGATTGAGGGCTGAGGTCACTGACTCTATGGAGACATTAATATTCGTCTGCCCGATAACGTCCTACTTTAAGGCGCAGTACGGCGCATAAACACGATGTAAAGGTTACCTGACATCACCACAAAAGTAGAACACTGATTTCATCGGAAGACAAATGGTATTTCGATGGGGCCTTTTTCCTCTTCATGTCAGCCTAAGCTGCTAATGACAACATCGGGCAGCAGTTGCCTAGGTAATCTACTGACAAATATTTAACTTTCAGCTGAATGAGTGCAGAGATTATTGCAGCCATTGGTGCAACTAAAAACAACATTGTAATAAGCCGAGTTAGGCGCGTTGTTCATTAGCTTGAGAATTTTTCTTTATATTTTTCTTTAAAATTCAAAATACATTTCATATAGTGCACGTACACGTTATCTATCTAACGAGCGTCAACCAGGATTGATTGACGTACTATATGTGTGCTGATTGGATACACGCTTACCTAGCAGAAACAGCTAGCGAGGTAAAATCCAGGTGTCATAGCAGATGTATCATACTTGGCGAAAGGGCCACTCATTAAATTATTATTCTTTTTATCAGTTATGCAATTTTATTCCACTTTATTGACTGACATCCACTGGCTTTTCATCAATAAGCATTATTGTTACTTAATGTATGTCTACACATCAACGAATATTTTGCCAGAGTACGTGACTTCAACGAAAATTTGAGTAATACTTTTCCCGTGCGGCCAAACACGACCAGGCTAAAGCTTAGTTTATCAGGGCCGAGGGTGGGCTCAGGCCCGACGGTATGACGACTTGCTTCTCCCGAGATCGCTACTAATACATTCTTAACTCCTAGCGGCGTATTATTATGTCGAACAGCCGAAAAAACGGGTGGTAAATTACCGATGGTGTTTATAATCTGTCGTTGTATCGTCGTATCCGTCACCATCGTTCGTACCCCGTACCGCAGGGAAAAAAGACAAACTGCGAACGATTCCGTCGTGTACAAAAGAGAGAAATTACTCCTGTAATATTCCAGTAGTAACTGATCATGTCACGACTGCAAAGCTGACTTCTTTATTAATTGGATCAATATTTTCAAATAGAATACTCGAGAGTTTGTTTTAATGTGGAAGCATTCAGATTACGGCTGACCTATGATGTCCCTCCCCTATGGGACACCTGATTTCATTGTGTCCTATCTCTCTAATGGAAACTTTAATACTTTTTAAACGAGAGCATGTTAAATAAAGTACTATACTTAGCTCAAATTTCGAGGAAAGCACTGGCGACCGAGGTAACTAGCACGCATGCGTATGCGCGCGAATAACGCTACAGAGACACAAAGCGGGAGATAAGAAATTGTTCAAATATCGTGGTACTCTCACTGTTTAACAGAATTTGGAAGCATCAGATACAAAGGAAGATCTAATAATAACAATGGTTGCATTGTTCGACCAAGTTTTGACCTTCGTGTAAAACGAAAATTGTCAAAGTGATGAAGTCTTCGACGTTGCTCACTACTACGTTTGGGTAGATTTTTCTTTTCGTGATATTCAGGGATGTATCTGAAGTGCCTAAAATCGGTCAAATAACAAGCGATACGTTGTGTAATCCTACTTCTTTACCTTTGCTACTATGTCAATATGTTGGTATTGCTTTACGGAAGTGACTCTGGAAATGGTTGGAACTAGCAACGGCAATCTCGATTATTCGGAGCTACCCACTCTCTGTTGTGACAACTTCACTGCTGAGGTCACGGCACAGAGCTGTCTAGCATTTTAACAAATATGAAGAGTTTTGTTAATTTTTAGACTTATCCTTTTGGATTATGTGTGTAATCTTGTACGCTTGTCGAGAAACTTACGACGGATATTCCAGTTGGATCAAATAAGTACGTGGTAGTGGCATTGATACAGTCTTCTGTTTTCTTGCGATGAGCATTTTTATGGTCATATCTACCTCTATACTCAACCTATAATTTGCTTTCCTTTCACCGTCAAATCCATATGTCTTTAAAACTATACAGTTTACACTTATGGCTTTTATAGTTTACAGTCTATAGTATTATTAGTTTACATGTCGAGCAACTTCTATGCCCTATTTTGAGAAGTGGCTCGTTAAAAAAAAAGTATACAGAGAGTAAACTCTATACAATCATCTCATCTAATTCTATATTGATGCCCCAATGGGCATTACCTAGGGATTGTAGAGAAATGTATATCGGCGGCATACTCATACCTTAATTACCGAGCCTCCTGCCAACAGAAAAACCTCTTCGTGCATTTAAATTAGGTCTTAAGGAAAGGCGTTGTACTGAAGAGTACCTGTTCTTTTTACAGCCTGGGAAGATACTTCAGACTAGGGGCTGCGGGCACGAAACGATGTATGTCTACGCCCGGTTATGTGTACTTCGGTTTAAAAGACAAATACAGTACACCATCAGGCTAGTTTTCAAGTCTAGAAGATAAAGGCATAAGATTGATTAAATTATTCGACCTACATCAGAGATCTGGTTGGACCATACGGGACTGATAAACTTGTTTTTTTGGTTTGTTCAATCATTTGTTGGAACAATTTCTGTGCTTTCAAATAACTATCAAAGTTTTCTCAAATTTTCAGACCCGCAAGCGCCATCTCATGACGTTGCCAAGAAAATTAGACAAAAACAACCACCCCCTTTCGAAGATCACTCACGAGAATCAGCTAGTTCAGGGTGATAAAAGCTGAAGATACTGACACTGCATTAGATCTACTTTCGCACTATAGAAGACGTCTGTTACCACCATAAACAAGAAAAAAACTCGATTTTTCTCTTGAACGACTTTGCAAATATATCAACGAGGATCAGCGGGGGCTATCTAGTACACCCCCATACTCTCGCAACCGTGAAAGCTTTCCCTCGAGCATTGAGTCACGGTATAAATTCTTTCGTACACAAAGAAATTCAGTTAGTTTAAAATAAATCCATTCAGCATGTAGCAACTGTTCATTGAAATTTGTGAAAGGACAAGTAAAATTAAAGCCTTTTGAAGGGGATTTGATATATTTCACTGGTGTTTCTCGAACAATGGTGTTTAGAGGGTAGTTACACAAGCTGAACGCAAGCATATCCACTCTCTCTCTACTGTTATTTGACAATTTGAATTTCACTTCTTTTTTGGCGCTGGAGACGCCACCAAGATTAGCACGGACATCAAATGTACCGAAGTAGCTAATAAGCTAATAGGAAAGCACCCAGCCAACTTCTCAAGTACTCAAGTGCTAAAGTATATTTATACTTTAGCGAATACTATTTCCCACATCCTCTGTTATACCATGAAAATAGGCTATCTTCTAAACAAATTAAAGTAACATTGCTATGTACGAGAGACTCTGTGCTATTACATAGGTTCAATATCTCCCCAAGGTATTGAAAATAGTGGTAAAAAGTTAGAGATAAAAGCGTTTCGTCATGTCCGATTTACCGATTTGACCATAAGTCAATCGTGGCGAAGTTCTAAACGTAGGTTAGGGTGGCAAACTTTATGTAGGGGCAATGTTCAACTTCGTCAGAGCCTTTAATCAAATAATGTCCATGCTACAAGTGCTATCATAGAAAGCTTTTGGCTATAGGATGTGACGAAACAATCGGATCTCAGGTTTGGCCCCATCTCGTGGGTTATCTGCTGGAATATTATTGGGAAGAAATAGAGCTAGGGGCTTGCTAAGTTTTGGCTAAGTGGCTTTTTCTATATTCACCGTCTATGTGCATTTCATACCATATGAAGTATACCGCGCAGTATCTTATACTTATGATGCTATCTTAATATTTTGAGTAAAATCAAACATTTTGAATAAAATTATATAAGTCGTACTTGAGATCGTTGAGGGGAAAATTGAAAGATTCATGGATGTTGGCCATAAAACTGCACCTGTTCCTTGTACGTCACGACGAGTCCTGACTTTTGGAATACAGAAGGAAATGAGTATCTCGCGCGACCTATCTGTCACCAAAGTCCACGATAGGCTAACGTGCCAGGAGAGACTCCTAAGGATGGTCTGCAAAGAGCCGACTGAGGCGGTATGCAACGCCTTTTCAAAAAGTATTCGCGAACTCGACCCAGTGATCATGTCCAAGCGACTATGGTAAAGTTCCCGTGATAACTAGCAAATGATTTTCCAGAAATTGCGACAAGGAAAATAATAATATTTATCAAAAATGATGTATATGTATACATATATATGCTATTGAATAGTTTGGCATCGTTGACATAAAAAAAAGCTAAGAATGTACCAAATTGTACCTATTAGTTCGACCAATCACGCAATACATGCGCTTGTGTGACTAGGAATCAAGTCCACAGTTCCAGACTCGTAAAACGGTTGTTCTATGAATACTCTAGACAATTTGATGATAAGCAATGCTCTGGTTAACTGAAATAATGCTAGACAAATATCGGTATACCTTTCGTGCGCTTAAGGAACACAACCTGAACATAACCTCCATTATGAGAGGGAAAATTATAGTTCGGACTGACGTGGCGTTACTTCGAAAACGGCAATTCAGCTGCTCGGACCCAGCCGAAGTTCAACTTGGATACGGGCTAACTTAAAGTTCAGCAGTCGACATTCAAGTACATATATTCGATCGGGAAAAGCAGTGCAATTTGCAAACAGGCTTACAAGGAAAAGTTAGCGAACGTTTGAAGCAAGTTTTGCGCCGCCAGCGACAAACCCTACCTTTGGCGCCTTTCCGCTTGTAGCATTTAGCCATTTAGCAATCGTGCAGTCCTTTGCAAATTTGTTGACATTTTTCGAGCATTTAATTGTGAGCGATTTTCGAAGATAGCGAAACAAAGTACAGAAGAGTCGAATGGCTCCCATTCCTGTTGTTTATGATAGTCCTTTAATATGCTAATAACGAACGTATACCAATCAAAGGGGCCTAATCATTGCTGTTCGTAAAGGAAATACAAATGATTGATATAAACTAATATGAATGCGATGCCCTTCACTGCTATTCCGATATACACCGTTATGAAATACATGCCGATCAGTACCTACTGTCAATTGTAAGTTACGACAGTGTCCATAATGTAATTTTTAGCAAAAATACAATATTTTTTCGTGTGATTCTTATCGAAACGCTAATGGGTAGCACTGGGATTCGGTGTCCTATAAATAAAGAAAACTTTTCGTATTATTTAATTGCAACTAGAATGACTACCAGCTACGTCGGATGCTAGCCCGATCAACTGATAACTTAATAGCACTATATTAGGTATCTATCCAGTTGCCTAATTCATACTTAACCTCCTAAAAGTGTGCATTATTGAATGAGTTAAGCCGTGACACCGCTGTACAACACGGGCATAACGCTGCTGCAAGACTATCGTGCCTGTAACGCCTCGATCTCTCTATACATCAGGTCGATGTGTCGACAGACGAGTGACAGGTATCACAGTTTGAGTGGCCTGCTATTGATGTGGCTGTCCTGCGTCGGCGATGTGATTAATGTCTATGTATGCACGTACTTACGTACTTGCGCATTTCTCTTAGCGAAAAACAGCCCTTACAGCTACGTTCTTGTCTTGACATCTCATGGCATCTCAGCAAGGACATGGGTATTGTCGACTCTGTCGTAGTTCCTTCCCAAACAGGGTCCTCCACAGGGCTACTCTGCGGGACTACGCGGGCAGAATCTTCAATATTGGATAACTTCATCAACTTTGATGATGATGATTGTTGTTGTCGTAGCAACGTGATTCGGAAGTGCCTTCAGGCCCTCCGGCCAAGAGTTCTCTTTCCAGCTGTTGTAATGCAGTTCAAATAGAGAGTGCTATGAAAGTGCTCGTGGGCGTAAATGAGTTTAGAGGTGACGGGCGCTCGCTTGGTGAGTTTGGGAAAGGATTCTTTCTGTTCGGGCTGAGATCTTCGATAAAGCGAGATTGGATTTTGATGAACACGGCGGAAAACAGTCGAAGCAGAATAAAACACTTTGTCTTAGAGGTATTGGAATGGAATAGAGCAAACTGTAAGAAGCAGTTTAACGGCAAATTATTTTGAAACCCGCCTTAACAAGCTGTGAAGGACCGTAACCTTTTTCACGATACCGTTAAACTGGGACGCTGGAGTTTCCGGTACATCGCTTGCTATAACGGTTATGAACAGTCAATATACCGAACATTATACATGTTTAAGTGAGAGGTGATTGACGATTACGCTGTCACTTTTCCTCGTTGCAATGATAACGCTAACTCTTCCTATTTTTCCTTTATGAGGTCTGAGACCACCATTTTAACGATAAAAATGTCAGTAATTGATAAACACGTAATAACATTTTAACAAATACGATTCGTAGATAAGCAGAGTTTATCTATTTTCAAAACCTATGGATAGGAAGAGGCCCTCGTTTTGTTGATTTTTCTTCACATAGATGCGAGCAACGGCTGTTCCAGTCACTATAATCTGCGCTTATATGCCACCCCCCGTATGACACCGGGTTTGTCGTGTCGGCCTTTATTAGACAGGTGTTTTAACCGAACAGAAGCAGTCTGACTATTCGTAGCCGATGCCCTCTTCGTAGTCTGCTAATCGTCAGTAAGCATTCCCGCTCTTTCAAACGATCTCTGATGGGTCAGCAGTAAAAGCGTTGCGAGTTTACGGTCTGTAAAACGTTGAAAAAGAAAGAAAACGTCGACGAAATCGTGCCAGCGTCTGCTTACTTTATATTTGGCATTGGCAGATACAACACTGCGAGTAATAAATATCATTATATTTTCTACACTATGATTTTCTAGAGTTAGTGTTTGTGCAATGCAATGGCCAACTGCTGTGATCAACCTTTTCAAACGACAATGCTTCCGGCAGTAACTTCACATGAACTTTCATCGGCTTTCTATACAAACTATGCAAGTACACACAAAGGAGCAATCATTTGCTAACGTTGTTAGTTAATCGCAACGATGTCTCTCTATTATTATTGACCATATTATCGTTTGAAAAAAATTCTAACCCGCAATTTGCCTAATGTAATTAATAACTTTATCCAGTATTAAGTTATCCGCATGTACATATTTTCGAGTAAGATTAATAAAGAAGAATAAGCCTATTTATGGCCTCTAGACTTATCTAATCAACGCAAAGATTCCAGTGTGTTCCGGACAGTTTTACGCCGCTAATTGTAATCTATTTAGCTACAATCTAAGGGACCCGGCACCAGTGCGATGGCTATTCAGCAACATACAGATTTGTATCTGGCACGCCCAACGAATACGACGCACTCCGAACCCTTTGCGATGAACGTTGCACGATAGATAGTTCCATGTAAGTTTATATCATCAACTTGCCGAAGACGAATCTATAAAAGCTGGTCCCCGAAGACGTGAGATGCTGATACAAAACGCCGCAGATTCCCGTTTCGAGACGTTTTCACCGAAGCGAAGGACCGAGCGACTTGCGATACAGAGTCTGAATTACCATAAAGCTTCAGCATACCTGTATGTCGAATTACAATATAGTAATTACACTATAATACAAAAAAGAACGTTTTTTTCCTCTCAAAAATCGAGCGATATGATTTGATGCGAAACATGTGCCGGATAAAAAACATTGTCTACGACAACCACAACAGCCATTGCAAGTGCACTAACTACGGTGTAATGATTTCGTAAGTAAATTCTGCATGTTATCGCAAGTCATACGTGCTATATTACACGTTGGATAGATTCATAGATCGAGACGTCGTTAACATATTATCATGTACTAAGCACAACTTGACGCGTATTGATATTTTAAGTGACGACCAACATTTCTCTACATACACCCACTTCGATGCTCTTTTGTTCCTTGAGATAACACCCAGTACTACCAAACACGATGGGTACTATTGCACATTCAGGAAGACGTTATTGCGTTCGACTCCGTTCAGCCCAGCTGAGGCCTGCTAAATAATTCTTATGAGCTTTAGCACTCGACATACGACTTTACATCATCTAACTACGTCTCATATTTTACAGTTTACAGAGGTCACGCGCGAGTGTTTGAAGCAGGATTCCTAGATTTCGAAAAGCAAATAGATCTCACTTTGAAAATTGAAGCCGATGCAAAGGCTTTTTATCAAGGCGTAATCCTAAAGGCAACACCTAATGATTGCACCTTATTCAAAGAAAGCTGATAATCTATCTTGCTAAAAATTCACTCTGTCCCACAAAGAGTTAAAATGTAGTATGCTAAATCTACATCATGGACGGTTCCTTTTAGACGGAGATAATATACCTGACGGATAAATTGTTAGTGTATTTCCACTGCGTAAGCATTGAAGACTACGTTTGTAATTAGTCGTAGTAGCGTAAAACTACTGTAAAATATACCGTACATATTATTATTAGTACAATATTATTATGACATTTTTTCGTTAATTATAGCAAACTTCTGGCTTCGTCTATCCGGCTACCAGCACACCAATTTTCTAAACAGTCTCCTCATAAAATATATCCCACAGACTTACCTCATGCATAGATTCGCTGTTAAGTGTGTGTTCTTTAAGGTTTGGCCAAGACTCGCAACAATCGTCGACCCAACTAATTCCCCTGCGAGATTAGCGAATCATCACAATAGGCAATGCTCCACGCGAACTCCATTAAGCTGCCCTGTAAGAAGGTCATTTTGCGTTTCCATTAAATTATTATAATATATTATAAATGAGAAATGGCATGATTGAAATATAAGAAATTAAGTAATGAATGCTTAATGCTACATTTGTTATCGTAGGAATATCTACTACCGTAACAAAAAAAAAAACGTTAAGCTATATGTTCGTTCCGCATGTCAAAAGACAGAATCGAGAGCTACCAGCATTTATTAAGTTCATTCACTTTCATAATACGAATATGTCTTTCTTTGGTTTTATAATAGTATATATATATATATATATATCTAATAAGAAGAGAATTCCTACATGTCGTAACACACAAAACCATAGTTTGTGGACAATCACTGGTTAAATAATGCTCTAGTGCAAAGGGAGTTTATAGTTTGAATGAGAAGCTGTTTGCTTCTGATGAATGTTTCTGCTGTCTGCATGCGCGTGTGCGTATGGGAATATTTTAATCCATACGAAGCCTTATATTGTTTATTTTCAGTTGAGCATTTGACACAATATGGGGTGTCTTAATTCGGTTAGCGCACGACTTTTAAGGGCGAGCCAGATACGCGAACAAGTTGTTCCAGGTGGCTGTATAATACGGATGTGGTTACCTTGAGTTTTGTTTTCCTTACGCCATTCTTGATCAAGTTGCCTCCACGGAAAGGACTGAATTCAAAATGGTCGCCTGGCATTAAGTCAGCCTTGATCGAGAATTTTCCAGTACAAGAGCTTTTATAGTACAAATTGCCGCTATCATTAAACGCTTTACCACCATCACCGTTAGTAGCACGACCACCCAAAGGCAAAAGGAGAGAGACCACGTAACTAGGACAGTGAGGAAGCGTTAGAAGTAACAACAAGCGTGTCGTATCAACATACCGTAACAATCATTGAAGGTAATGCAGCTAAACGACGATTGTCGTCCTTCCTTTGTCCTCTTCACGATCGACTTCCTGCTCGGTTGACTTTTTCCGGCACTCTCCGCTCAAGATCTGTGTTCATATAGCTGATCGCAGTACAACAATCTATAGAGGGACAGAAGAATGTCCCCTTAGAGAAATGTCATCGTCACTTTGTCTCAGATTCTCCTACTTTTAGTGCCTACGTTGAAAAATTTCTAGTCATCAAGGGTCAGCGATTGTGGCCTGTTGAAACAGTAAAGTCGTTTGACATAACATAGAGTGTTGAAAAAATGTTTGGCAAATAAGTGGCGATATTATAAAGGTGAAAAGAATCCCGCATAATCTTAACAGAAATGGTCATGAAGAAAAAACGACAACTCAATTTTTCGGCTTCGCCACTGTTTATAGACCCCAGATAGAAAACGTTCTGGTGGTGAGGCTAATTTTCCAGGAAGCTCATACAAATGTAATCTCCTGTACAATTCGCAGAGTATTCATTAACAATCACTCCGCAGCAAAGATCTCAACCAATTTTGCCGATGTGAGTTCAGTCAGCTCTTACCCGAAAGCTTGGAGACTCAGGCCCAGCAAAATTGCTTCAAATTTCATTAAAGTTAATCACGGAAATGCTTAATATTTTCTTGGTCTTTCCTTTTATAGCGAGCCGACGGACATCTGGGCCTGAAGGAAGCCTTTGTGTTTTGCTGCAAAAGAGCTATGTCATGCGTATTATTATGAAAATTAACTCGAGTGTAAATCATTTCGTCCAAGCTTTTATTGAATTGATCAGATAAAAAAGAATACCAAAGAAATGTGATCTATCATCATCACTCATAGCCTCAGCGAAATGTTAGATAAAAAAGAGAAGGTGCCGGAGACTCGAAGTAATGATAGGAAATAGTAATCTGAATGGCCATAACAAACAAACAAACAAACACGATTTGAAATAATTGGCACACTTATAAAAAAAAACGCTAATAGAAAATGTCTTCCTACGAAACAGTTTGTATAGACCTACTTCCGTTGCAGTTATGAGAACAAGACCTTACCCACACGCGGATTATTTAGAGCCGCATGAATCGTTATGCTTTAACAAATGTCAGACCCAATTTTGTTTGAGAGTTAAGCCAAACCAAGTGATTAGTATCTTTAAAATGTATCTCATGCCATGATTGCTTTCCTAAATATAGGGGTAACGTACGGCTCTAACTGAGTCGATTCTTAGGTCCTACCTGGGTCGGCTGACCTGCATCGTTGCGGCTTATCAGCCTGCACATAGCATCCCTATCGTTCTACAATTTTCATCGGAGTTGAGATTCTCGTCAGTGTTATACAAACGAATATCGAAGACATGTTTGCAGACATCATACGTTCAGCGCCCAAGTCTAGCCCAGACTAAGATCTGCAGCTGCTTTCCCGTCTTTACTTCTTTTCAAACAGACACCTTTGTGCTCTTCTGGATATGAAAGAATGTTCATAGCGTATTCTGAGATCAAAAGGGACGGTCTCAATGAGGCACCAATTAGGGTTGACCGAGGTCAGTCTGCTAATTCACTGTGGGTCACGGCTATGTCTCTAAAAAAAACCGCGTTAGCGATGGTACGCCCACCGTGCGGGCCATTTAACTAGAGACGTTTCTCCTGTAAGGGCTATTGGTTTTTAGATGTTGTAAGATCGTACATACATAATGACCTTTATTTTCATAAGCTTTAAACACAAAAATAGGACAATTGTGTAATTTGGCTAAGACTTCAGGATCTGTGCAGAAAAAAAACGACCGACCAACAGCTAATAAACAACTGCCCGAATTAGTGAACTATTATCTAGAACATGGAATTCGATTTTTGCTGAGGTCCACAATGGGAGCATCAGAACGGGACTGACAATACTAGCCTGGATCATTGTGACTCGTATTCCACTGGCTCGGATAAGCCTTTTACTTAAGAAAAACGAGCCAATATTAGCGAGATCTTTGTTGCCAGGATTTTGGAGTCCTGAGCTTGAGTGTTCAACTCTACGCGATCTTCGTGGTTACCGGTGGGTAGACTGGCTAGAGCTTTTTAGACGAGAGGTAATCATCCTAACAGGATTGATAAGTTTGAAGGACAATGCACAACAATAAACGATTGCCAGTGGTGTTCGCCTATAAACGTTTAGCATCGCCAGCCAAATAACATCGGTCTTAATCTGTGTAGGACAAAACTTTACCATTAACTTCGAAGAATTAATAACTTTTTACTCTTAACAAATTATTAAATCTTCTTTATACCGAATTACTTTGAAAATGTTCGATACTGTGGGTAAAATACTTTAATGAAATATCAGTATGATATGAGTTAGCAATAAGCTGGCTTTAAATTTAGGCTTATTTGTAATACGGTTTTTTTTTGTCGAAAACCTGCTTGAACCAGGCAGGGCCAAAACTGATATATAACCTTGATATAACCAACAATACTTGTGACAGAGCAGAGATTAAACAGGGACTTCATCGGTTAGTCTACTATGCCTATGCTAAAGTCAATAATGGAAATTTAAATGGATTAAGGAGCCGACTAATGACTAATCCTAGAAAGGCTACACGCAATACAATTGATGCTACCGTCGACTCGCAACAGATTACGCCAATTGAAAAAGGATTGATCGGAGCGTGTCCAGTACCGGAAATATCTCGAAGAGGCACCTTTAATAAAATTAAATAAACGAAATATACGATCGCGTTTAATCACGCAAACCTTGAGATGCGGCGAATTACAAGAACGATGAAGTGGCGGATAAGCAAAGCAAGGAAACACCTTGCCTAAGCAGAGAACAAATTTAGATCGCTTTCTAGTGAAAGCAAGGCCTTTTCTCTTAAAATGCTACAAGTTCTTTTTTCTTCTATGGATGGCTTCTATTAGAAGATTTCTAATCGTAAAGTAGAAGGGGCGTAACGGACCACTGCAATCTACTTTATGTTGCCCCTTGACAGGGTTAAGGCGCATTTGAATTGAATTAGGATGTGCGGACGATCCTGGAATTTGCTGTAATCGAGTTCCCAACACGATCGTTTATCGATCAGCACTAAAAGCATCCGTCACGTGCGTCACTACGTGAAAGCGTCGGACCACAATTCGCAGTCCACTTTGGCACGGGTCCAGAACCAAAAAAAAGGATACCCCAAAAACCCACGCAGTGCTCCCACATAGACTCTTTCTCTATAAAGGCTACTGCTCTCTTAAATCATTTTCTTACAAGCCAGTTGGCTTTCGCCGTTGCTATCAATATTCAATATAACGAAATACCAGTAAAAAAACTACTTGGTTATTTTTTAATAGCAGATTATCTGAAGCTAGCTACAGTTTGAAATGATGTCGACGCCACCGTCTTACATGATAGCCTCCCGCGCAGCGTCTGTCATACATAAGCGTATATATGTATGTATACATTGGACTAATAGACCTATGACTGACCAGTGTCTTTCGGTGCATATAGAAATTAAAATGACAAAGGATAACTAGGTCTAAACAATGACGTTCGGAAGCGTCCTGAATATGCACAGAAGTAAGACGAAGCATCAGTAGGTAAATATTTACGCCTTGCTCCAAAATATGTATAGAAAAGCTGCTCAGAATTCGTGCCTCAAGATGTAAACTTCACCCCTGCCTAAGCTAATTCTGATCTCTTATCGTGCTACTGTGACTGTGTTTGCTTTTTATCTCCATAACGGTATGCTCGATGTTCGAAATGTTCCCTTAAGATTTTCCGTCTCTTCTTGGCTATATCAATATCCCATTGACTAGCATAATCTGTGATATCTAAGTTTTATTACATGTTTACGTATATGTATTTTTAATTTACGTATTATTACTTATTTTCATTTCGGTTGTTTCTGCTTACATCTAATCTACCTTATGTATACACAGTTGTATACAGTTTCCATTTGTTCTTTGTGTACGGCACTACCAACGGCCCTCGATCAGTCGTCATTAACCCTGACATACATTGAGCATTTCCGATGGTTTCCATACCTCCAGCCCTCTTTATAAGCGTCCAAACATTGTACCGGCTGCTGGCCCAAGCACAATGACTATAAGCAACCTAAATGCTTATTTTTATCATAACCTCAACTGCTCCAGGGGAATAGGCCGGAAGATATGTATACCGGTACGAAAAAAGAGTATGTGTGTAGAAAATTCTTCATGAAAAAGTTTTGCAAGCACCCTTAAAGATGCGGTTATGCATTTTTATGGGGGTTCTTACGGAGACACAATAGCTTCGATAAGACGATAGATTTCTACATATAGGCGTAAACATGTCACTTTCGCTGCTCAACAAAAACAGCTAAAAAGATGCTGTTTATTTCAAACTTTGTAGACTTGAGTTGTTATGTTATGTGCCCCGCTAGAATCTTAAGATCAAAAGGCAATTGTGTATTCTTTAGGTGCCTAAAAATTGCCTTCAAGATACGCATACAGTGACGCGTACGGCTATCAATTTATTGGCCGAGGGCTAAATTACTGGAAACTACACATTTGAGTAAGCACCACTGTCCAAATACACAGTATAATTATCGTTTTCGAATTTTAAATTTGCTTGGTACGGTATAGAACGACAGTGAAACTATTAAAGTTATTATAGGATTGCAATATTATGATGAAAATCAAGTACAGCGTAAAACTCAGCGAAACTGGGGAAACGATAGACCGCTTTGATTCTTAATCATACAGAGCAAAGGTTTTGCACCCCTGCTAGATATAAACAAACGAAACTGAAGTGCTCTAGGCATCACTGAATTGTTAGCTAATTCGAACAAAGCTCAACCCCGATTATGTGCACGAAACGTTTTTACTAGAAGGACCTATGACGATAAGTTAGTGTTTATCAGCTTGTACCTCTGAAGTCCAGATGTAAAACAAATCATTGAGTCGTTAGACAATCGTAGGCAAAAACGAGTCACAGCATTTTCAGATAAGATTTTGTGGCTCTAGGCGAAATTCCGGAGGCTTGCTTTGGCTTATAGTTGCGGACCCCAGCCATCTATTTGGGTTCATCTTTACAAAAATTTCATATGCCAAACATGGCTGAATCTGTCGCTGCTCGCTTAGAGCACCCGATTTTCAATTTTTCTTCATTTTAAATGCTCAACGAACTCTTCAAAAGACGAAAAGTACAATTAACTAAGATCGAATATAGAACGTTTGAAAAGCAGTACCTACCAAATTAGTTATTGCTCTGATTATTAACTGTTCATTCACTAACATAGTTTCAATTTTAACCAATTGTCTACTTTCATCTTTTATAAGGTAAGCATATCAGGGTGAAATATTAGAACGTTTATATACTTTTAGGTTAGGTTAGGTTAGGTGTTTAATATGATTAGGCCACGTTGATTGATTTTTTTCTTTGCGTTCGCCCGGTCCTGATAATACGGAGCCTATCTAGCATTTTTGGCCTTTCGAAGGTTGTATCGGTTGTTTGCCTCGGCTAACCAAGTAACGGAACAACTGTCAGACGCAACTTTTGAAACGGTGGTAAACTTAATGGCACCATTATTATATGGCAGGAGAGCGCAGACTATTTTCTTCATATTTGACTTATTTTTGTATTATCACAGACAGTGGACACGGTGTCCTAGCGCTATATTAGTCCCAACTATATTGGTCATAATCAGTTGCTCTGCATTGAATGTTTACGATCGTTCTTTCTTGTACGAACGGACCTAAATGGCCTGTTGCCATGCAGCTGGCTAATAGGATAACTTTTGTCTTAATAAAGAATACACCGCGCTATTGCAATTTGGACACCCTCTTGTCGAATACGAGGAGACTATGGGCAAGTTCTTAGTACACTGCATGTAAAATACAGTATTTAGCGGAAAATGTGCAAATTCTGACGTCAAACGTTGTGAAAGCCTAAACAAATACTAGGAGCTCACTGGGAATTATATTAACAACGCTGTGGTAGCAGAATTTCGCTTCCTCTCTATGGCGAAAAATTGTGATCGATTGGTGTCTTCAGATAATACCCTTCGTGATCTGTCATGCATAATTAAAAAATCAGTATAGCGTATTTCAGTCTTCACTGTTAAATCATCTTCCTGTTAAATAGTGATTTGGATCAGTAAGTTGATTATCAGTTTCATGATACATACGTCGACGTGACATCTGGACTGCGTACCTTCACAGAAGTGAAGCGGTCGAAATACGTTTATGGTCGTCAGACTAGGTTTTGTTACTTGGACGACTACGTTTAACCTTTTCGCGTCCTTTTCAATATAATCTCTTTTAGCGCAGACGGATGCATCTGGCTATCCTGAGCAGTTCCTAGTGCGTGCAAGGGTGAAGAATATAGTTTAACATAATTCTAGAAACCGTCCATTGTAACTGATTTGCCTTGTTTTTTTAACACCGTCACAATAAGCCTGATGATCCGAGTTTATCCTTATGCAGATGATTTTTACTTGACGAAAACACCGGATTCCGCATAGAGTTTTTAGCCATTGAGCAACGTCATGTCCTGCTATGAATCAGTTCCCGTCCAAAAAATGAAACGTTTATCCAAGTGTACATAGCGTGCACAGTTAAAATCTACGTCACAAGTTAATTGAAAACTTGTTATCTAATGAGGAAATAGGTAAGGTGCGCTCGAGTTCACGCAGCTTGAAGTAGACCGTCCAATATCACCCGAGATATATCTAAAGAACCTTATTTCCTGTCGAGCTAGATTGTTTTCGGACAAGCGACGATATCGTTAGAAAAACTCTCCCGTTTTTTACTAAGCAACATGACATTAGACTCTAGTATTGTTTTTCTAGTCATGTCACAGTGCCAGGTCAGCATGAACCCGCCGCTGCTCAATGTAAATTAAAAGTAAATGGCGCACACATCAGACACCTTTGTGAAAGACAGATAACTTCCACCCACTTAACCGATCCCTAGGAATAATAACGTAAAAAAGTAATGTGTTTTAAGAGAAATTAATAAGGAATATGACGACAGCTTTAAGCCTTGAACGTATTAATTGTGCTAGTTGGTTAATTGATACAAAAGGAAGCTGTTACTCGGTGTGGGGGCTTCACCAGATCCCGCGATACGAAATTCTACCCTGCAAGAACTTCCTCCGGCTAAGGCCTTGCTGCATTACGCCTGACATGGTGATCATGTTGCTTCTCACCGCAACCGTAGCTTCATGACAATTAAAAAAATTCCTTTTCTGAAGAACATCCATCTTGTCTAACTGCTATATATTTTGTATCGATACATATATGAATAGTATATAAAATGTTTAGGTTACCGAAACTACAGTATAAATATGTCCAGTAGTGTACCAGACAACACCCTTTCCTATGTCAAACCCTTGCCTCCAGGTGTCTTCTGACCTGGCCAGCATTCTGGTATTTTCCGCCAGGAACCGTAGTCTGCGCTAATAAACTGAAAGCATTGCGAACATAGAATCATAATAAGTAGCTGGAAATGTAAAAGTGTGTTTTTGACGTTTGCGCGTGATCTTAGGTGAATGTCTATATACATTGTATAAAATGTGATGAACTTAGGACCGAGTGTCGCAGATACACAGAACAGTCCAGGAGCTTGGAAGCTTTAGCCAGGACTAATGGCTTTACATAACATCCCAGATGGGTCAGTTTATCGCTACCACTGTAGCGTTGTGTAGGACGCCTGACGGGTATTGTGTGAACCGCAAGGCAACCTCATAGACTTGGTGTTCAGGGCTCGACTTTTGGACCAGCATATGCCTATCGGTCTCGAATGTGTGTACGTCCGTCTGCACTCTGGTCTTTATTGCGCTGGCGCATTTAAGCCTTGGGCACGTTACTTTCGTTGGGGAAACACTGTCATATGTAAACTACTCGCTCAAGGTAACTTTTGCATTCGAAATATTCTATACGTATATTTCGTATGTCACCTGTTTGCATTACGTCTCGCTGTCCCTAGGCTCTTGGGGTGCTTACCTGATTATTATGTATGAATAGAACACACAACTGAACATTTTAGCTTTGTTTGTTTGCTTTGAAATGTTTTACATAATGCTCACATACTAAATTGCTCAAATGCCAAGTTAAACTACTTATTTCTATTTAATTGTGTCATTTTGTATTACCTGTGCCCTCATGTGAGTGTGAGGCCTAAAGCAGATGTCGTCAGCTATTCAACCGGACTCTGGTTTTTCTAAGCCACTACAACTGTGTTACTATAACAGATTGTATCTTTCAACTTATACGTTTCATTCTTATGCAGTGTAGAACCTTAATCTTTCGTATCGTGTATCGCTGTTGTTGTCACTATTTCAGCCGGTGAGTCCCCAGAGATCGCCGGTCTCGCCACACCCCCCATTGTTACGTGGAGACCTGAGTATGCTGTTACGAGGAGGGACTTCTTCAGGCATATCACCGTCGGGGACGTCTCCTGCAGGCACAGATGCTACACAACAAGACCAGTTCCAGCAACAACATGGCAGAATGCAACGATCACGTTCGTCTCGTGGGACTCGCAACGGCGGTGCAAACAACGCTGGCGGTGGGAGCCAATCACCTCGAGGGGGCGCTACTTTTTCCAGTAGCCACAAAGGCCAATCATACCAACAGCAGTCGTTCCCATTTCCTCAGTTAAACAGTCTGCCCACGGCTGGAAGCACAACCATCAACAATATAATAGCTTCGCCAACAGCCTCGGCAGCTGCCACCGCGGCGAGCAATACTTCGACGACGATAACAACAACTAACGTTACGAGTTTTCTTCTTCAACAAGCTAGTACAAAACTGATGGGCAGTGGCGGTGGTAAGTAAGCATTGTGCTATAGAACAATAGTGTTATAGGTGGTCAATGCTAAAGAAAGGTGCCTTTTACAGAGCAACGAAGAAGGAAATCGCTGACTAGTATGAACGCTATTACACTATGCCGACGGTCTTCCTGCCGCGATAACCGGCTAGACATTTTAGTGGGGGGGGGGGGGGGGGTGCTTGACTGTATACGAAAGAGATGATTCCAATCTCATACAGTAAAAATAGCCAAGCCAAAAAATTAATAAAACAATAAGTTATAATCGGCAATCGGAGACAGTAGAAACGATTGTGACGATTCAATACAGGTATGAGACATTTTCTGTTTCCCATCCGGCCGGCGCGGCTATTAAATTTTCAATCTATTACATTAATGCCACTCAGACTGCACGTTTATAACTTATTTAAACTGCTACTTTTACTGCCACTGAGATCGCAGTCTATAGATACGTATTCGTTTGTCCGTATCGAGCATTTTTCGTAGGCCCAGCAAAGGATTTGACAGAGATAACAATAGCAGTGGTTAATCACTAACAATGTCTATCTAGGACATGATGCAGGTCTGTTTTTAAGAATCGGATGTTAAAGCCGAAGCCTGCGGTCGTCTTAATGACGCCTCCTAAACAGTTTTTGTAAGAATATTTTATTGGCTAACGAAGTCAAAGGAAAACTTTTATTTACCCGGTAGAGGAGACTTTTTATCACTCTCTGACAGATTTCGCTAACATTCACACAAGTGTCTTAATCTAAATATAACTAGTATAGCTCGTCGGGTTCCCGTTCATTACTATCGAACGGCTTTAGGCTTCCAACAGGGTCGTGGTAGCCACTAGTTTTAGTGTCTACTACGTAAGCTGTCCTTAATTATCATGGCCAAATATTGATGCTTTCAGTTAGCACAATCGGTCGTATTTTGGGCTTTGTGCACGAATCTTCTATTGGACATGGAAAGACGATGATTTTTGAGAGCACTGGTGTGAGGTAGGCTTGCCCATCTTTTTGTTAGTCCAGTATCCTCCAACGCAGAGCGAGACATCGCTTATTTATGACGATATGTTTCTCATTATATTATGAATGCTATTGGCTTTACGAAATAGCCCTAATTCTACGTTGACAATTTTTGCCAATAAAAAAAAAAGTCGAGAGTGAAGCTCGAACTGCTTTACCCAGCGATATCATCGACAAAACAGAATGATTTGATTTTAGCAACGAAATTTTAAAATCTTTACTCCCTAAAATGATCTGGCGTCCTTAATATTAAAACCACACATTGTGACACACATGTGAGTTGCACATTGTGACAATGAACGTCATATTACTAATATCTTTCTGTGACGGAATGTAATAGTTTCGAATAAAATTGTTTCACAGTTGTCACGTCGACTGTTTGTTTGTATAATACGTGACTGCGTTTGGCGCGATACGCTATACAGTATTATGTGACGAGGCTTGCACCACCTGTTCGTTGTACCACAAGATCGATTTCGGCCTGTTTTACGTACAAATAGTTTGTCCAGTTAGTTAATATAGTTTCTATTCTAAGCGTTGCTTTTCTTTCAGGTTTGATTATTTCACGATCAAAATAAAAGATCGTATTATTTCTATATATCTGTAGATATAGTGGAAATTGCAT
>NW_019214094.1:41974-89852 GCF_002532875.2 Varroa jacobsoni
ATATATATATATATATATCAGAAGTCATTAACTGATCCGACCCCTTTATTCGTAAATAAGGAAATTTCTGCTGAATGGACCTTCTAAAGGATCGCTTAAATAAAAAAAAAAAAAAAGAACAACAAAACATCTAGCGAAACACGAAGCTTAAGTGCATACTTCTGTTTCGTCTGATTTTGATCAAACCGATATCTATCGGTAGCTCTTTTGTTACATGTAATTGTGTATGTATTATTTCCATATCTATGGATAATGCCGCTGCAGCCGTCAAGCGACGGCTGCAGCGAATGGGCCTATTATGTTAATAGGCGTGTTCGAGCTTTTAGGGGAAGCCCGCTTTGAAATCTTTTATTGAGAACATGTCAGATCATTAAGTTGAACCTGGTAAAATTGTTGCTCACCTAATTTATGGAAGCCTTTTCGCTCTTCCTAATAGCTTGAGAAGGTGTACGTTTTCCTACATCGCCAGGGTACTTAACCGGAACTGAACCATAAAGGTTTACTAGACTCTGTAATCTTTTAAGATCACTGGCGTGCTTACGACGGACTTTTTACGCGCTGTTGTTCAAGAACATGGATGTATTTCTGTAGAAAGGATCTAAATAGACTACAACACATATCATATGGAGGATGTTTATTAAGGCAGGCTTGGTACGACCGTTTGCATCGATAGACGCTAGCGGGTCCCATGAAAAAGTAAATTTACCATAGTGCGCTAGTCCTTACTATCTTATATTTAATACTATATATCTACTACTACATATCTAATCTATACGAGCTTTGTATCATAATACAACAAAATAAGGTTTCACTGAGTAAAAAGTCTCGTCGAAAAGTCTGGCTTGGAGCGACATGCGTGCAAAGGATTATAAATCGGACGTCGTACAATTATGTATTTTCGCCGTAAAGCTTTTTTTTTTTTGTTTTGACGGTGATTAAGCATTAGCGCCTGCCTATACGTTTAGAGCTACGTTATGGTTTCAACAATATTAATCATTGTTCATGCAGATAACAACGTACCATATAAGGGTTGACCTTTTTCCCCTACAGGGTCGGCTTTTTTCCATCGATGTTTCACAACCGTATTACGATGGAAGGGCTTCCAGCAAAGGTTTTTGTCCATGGCTTGACTGTATCAGTTAACACTTCTTCTCTAATTTACAACAAAGTAAAATTGATCAATTAAAGATTTGCTGTCCATATCTGGAGTCCTACATGCGTGTTTGTGCCTTGCTTATAGATGTGTTTTTCTCCTTACACTCTAATTCTAACGAATATCAACAGCGTCACATTTAGCCTTAAGTGTTCTTTCGCTTACTTTGCTTTATCCTCTCTGTAAACATGTTGGTAATCCATCATAACCTTTTTCACAAACAAGCCCTTTTGATGTTTAACAGCCGTCTTTGGTTGGCCTTGGTGGTGGCCTTTTGTCACATCATCTTTTGTACGAATTGTGCAACCGTACGTATATTTTTATACCGACCCAAGAATAAATAGTGAATTATTTTTTTTTTTTACTTTACGACCAAAAGTAGGGGTGATGTTGTTTGTTTCTATAGATAGCAGCCAATCGGTTAGTAATCTTTGTTTATTTGGTAAGTCTGCTCCTCCTTTATGACTATCAATCATAAATATTAGACGTGGACCGCACGACGACACCCCTTGATCAGTCCTAAAGTTCAATGCTGGACCTGAAATTGTTTAATTCCGATCCTCTTCTGCAATTGAATCGTTCAGGTCGCTCGTACTGATCGTTTCTAGCTCTATACTTGATTGCAGTTGTTGCTTTTAAAGTGTAAGGCTTTTTTCTATGTTTCCGTTCAGTGCTCGCCTCGAATTAAATTCGTATTCGACACTGGGCGTTCTTTCTCCATGTGACTCACCTGCGAAGTAGGATTTCTAGAAACGTATCATTGCCGGCCTCTTATTGTACGGCTTCTCGTGTACCGGTATCGTCGTTTTTTCCGTTACCTCTTGCCACCTTCTCAGCTATTTGCTACTCGATTTAAGCCTCACTTTGAATATTCTTTCCCTCTTTGTCAAATTTTGCGATCGTACGTTCAGCTCCACGAGACACTAGAAGGTATCTCAAAAGATAAACGACTACTCGCAGACCATTAAACAACAGCTGTGTGTATACACATGAGAAGAACTTCGAGGGAAGCGTATTGTTTTTAACAAATTTGTTGTTAACAAAGCTACAAACAGAAGTTCGTCACAGAAGATCAGCCGGTAAGCATGATACTTTAACGAAACTCACTAGTGCAGGTGAGAGGTAAAAAGGAACTGGGAATAAATGCGAAAAACGTATATATAGGAACAATCCCTTAGCTACAGCCTCGTTATCTATTAAACAAGAATCTACTGGCTAAATAGGGCGAAAAGACAGGTCTAGCCTTGTCATAAGAACCATTAATGACTGCTATTTTGAGAAAAAGCAAGAATGTCATTCTTAATGGTGGGCGGTCTTTCGATCGATACCGCGGTTCATGACAAACAACATGTTAATTAGGCATATACTTATATATATATATATATATATATATATATATATATGGGGCGGATTTTTATCGGAAACTGACAGAGCATCAACTAGGAGCTCCTTATTTTCCTTTTTGACCGTAATATCGGGCCATCGCTATCGGTGCTGCTGCATTTGAGCAGCATACGTGTATTTCCCGAGTGCTTCTTCCTGTTGCTAGATGGCATTATCTGATGATTATAGAGTATCAGAAGTTTTCATTATGCTGAAAATACACTTACAATTTTGAAATCGAAGATCACTCATTCAGGTATCGTCACACGGACGAAATTTCGGAAAGAAACTTTAGATTACTAAATTAGCCTTACGCAAGACCCTCTTCGAATGTAAATAACGGAAGCGTGAGAGCTGGAATTGAAGCCGACCCATCTGAGAGTGCGCGGGTGTAGATTGAGCATATCATACCTGTATATCTGGATCATATTATTAAGATTGAAAAAAATTAGGTAAATAGATTCCATATGATTGGAGCGAAGATTACGAACAAAGACCTAAAGACGCTTGCATTTTTTTGCTGTCACGCTACAAAAGTGACCCGCTCTTGCACCGAATTATGACTTGTGGTCAAAATGAATGATTACCGCAGACATTCACGTGTCACTAAACGGATGTAACTAACCTCGCGTGACATCACCCTAAAACAAAAGCTATATAGCTGCTATGTGTTTTTTTTTTGTTTGGTGTTAATAAATGCACGTACAGTTCCATAAGTTTTGGTTCGTCAATTATGGCTAACTATACGGCCGACAATTGGCTAAAGTGATGAAAAACCACCCTTTCAACAGTAGGAATTTGTAAATGGAAATGAATCATTTCCCCGTCGATGTTCGACCTCACACGGCAGAAATCACGGTGATAAAGATACCGGGCTTGAAGACAATTATCGACAAATTCTCAATGAGAATATTATTTAAATCTTAACGTGATCTCGAAATAGGCTTTCGGAGCTTTGTGCATTCGCGTATTTAAACCTTTTACAGCACCGGGATAAATAAGTTACCATATGAATGACAAAAAGCCATAGGTAGGAACAGTGCATACTTTGATTGAAGATGAAAGAAATAAGCTCACACAAACAGTTCGGAAAGTTCTCTTTGTCACGCTCCATACTGACCGAGCTCATATATATATTTTTTCAAGGGGCTACAGTTCCAGCCAGCTTGAACCTACGTGTCCTTTAATCCCACGAATCTTGTTTATAATGAATGTCATCAAGTTCGCTTATAGGTCGCCCACTTACCGGGCGTGCAACACTCACAATAATAGACGCCATGGATTTTTCAAGCTTTCTTTGAAAAATATATTTAATAAGTAAATAAGCAATTACCATCGTAGAAGTAGACACCGCTAGCGTGAAGCAAATAACAAATAACTTTTGTTCTATGCGACCACTTTTTGTGTTTTCAGGCGGGGGCGCCGGAACCATGATGGAGCAAGTGCCTGGCGAAAATGTCGTGGGGGGCGGAATCAGCTCCGGGCGCGGGCAACGATACAGCATAGACTACACAACTCTCACCGAAATGGATCGTATGCGAGTCATGCAGCAGGTGAATAGTTTACGTCAGAGACTGGTAATTGGCATAGTGATCTTTTATAAAACTAACCTAAAAATAAAAACCCTAACCCCATTCGTTTTTTGAATCTTAATTGAGTTTATGGGACAAACTACTATCACTGGAACACCTTCTTTGAGGTAATTCTAATTGAAGTAGGTGTACTAATGGTTGGGTACTCATGTTACAATGGGAGAGAATAATTTCAGCAAAAAAAGTTAGGCTTAGAATAACTTGTACTAAATGTTTTAACTTACCAAACCGATGAGACGCAGCGGAATCAACAACGACAAATAGATAAATAGATTGTGAAACGGTCATCTTGTTGCGAGTTGAAAAGTAGATCCGCGATTTTATGAGTACTGTGACCAGGATAAAGCAAATGCCGTGTCAAGGCCAATAACTTTGCCACCAGGACAAAGGTAATGCGGCGCTTTGAGCTTGCCCTGTGCGCCAAACGGTGATTGTTAGATCTAAATATCACTTACCATCATTTAATTTTAATATCATTATCGATTATTTGGTTTAAATAACCTTTCAAATCATCATATAGCTACTTAATAACACTATTAATGTTAAGATAGCTTTTCCTTTTCAAAAGAGTTAATAAGATTAAATGTTTTATTTACGGAATAGAAACTACTTCGTGATTTAGAAAATCTCTGACCGTGCGGGGCTGCAAAGAAAAATTGGTTTCAAAGCAGGATATTAATAAAAATTTATTAGCGAGGTCGTAGCCACTCAGCATTTCTCTCAACTTTGCTTGACGAAACTATGCTTCTATTGAGCTCTGAATATAGGTTCTAGAGCTATCGAAGGCAACATAATGTTATAATGAAAAATAGACTCGTGACTTAGCAGTCTACGCTAATAGGTTTATGGACAAAAGCAAGGGCACCGTGTCGTGTATGGCCGGCTCTTTTATGAGAAAACAAAAAAGCTACGAGCGATAGCTCAAGGGTCGACGATGTTATCATGCCCACCAAAATTCAATCCTTCTTATTCTATAAAAATAGATTTACACGTTTATGTGTGCGATAATAATACCAATGAAGCAAGCCGCATTGTCAGCAGTTCCTAGGTTAGATGGACTCGCTGGCTAACGTGTAGCGTTGCTAGAAAATAGAACCGTTCCTAACTCATGGAAACGTGCGCGCTGTCTTTCCGCGATGCTCGGCACAATTTTTTACAACAGTAGCGCCCACAGTTTGATATGTATGCTCAGTGTTCGTTCCGGACCTTCTGATGTTATTTACCAAGAATGATATCCAGAGCACGAAAAAGGACCTCGTAAATGAATCTACCATTCCCCTGCGCACGTTTTCACCTTAACGTTGAGCGACTGACCCATTCCATAGCGCAGCAGATCATGGTACACTACCAAACTGGACATGCCTTCCGAACGGGTCTATTTTGAGAAAATATGCAGCGATCTTTTATAGCGTTGTTTTAGTTTTGATGGCATCTACGCATACTAATAGGACAGCATTCATTGTCTTTACTTGTCTCTGAGGTTGTCACATTTCATCCGAGTACCCGCAGAATCGAAGTTTTGTACGGGGAATAGGTCCTTTGGCCAGCCGTTTCGATTAACCCTAATTATGACTATGCAAAACAAGGATCTCCCTGATAGAGTTGCCGGTAGTCGTAAAACGGCTCAAGGTCGATCGTAAAGGGGCGTACACAATGTTAGACAATTATGAACCTTAAATTAAGGTATATTAGCCAACTAACTTCTAAGGAAGCATTTGGTACTTCCAATATACCATTTATCAAAGTCGAATCAAAAACTGGGTTGCAACTAGCTGGGTTGGGATATTACCATTATTTGTCGTGTATTACTCCATTTGTTGCCTTCTTTCCTGTTAATAAATATGAATAAAAACAGATGAATTCGACGTTGCGGTTTACACGTTAAAATATGTGCGAAGAGATTTTCTCACGTTCCATTGGAACAATATTTTTTCTTCACGAAGAGTACTTTGTCGTCAATTTGCCAACAGCAATAACCGTGGCGATGATCAAAATTTGATTCAGTGTATAAATACAGTAGGACAACTTCGGCCTGATTATTGCTACGGGTTTCGATGTTCATCTACTTTTTTCCAGTAAATGCTGGAGCATGGCAGCTCACATAACAGTCGTTCGACTCATGTACAAACATACAAAAGTTATCTGCCATTATAAATCATTGTTACTATTATAAGGAAGGCGGAAAACGTTTGGTTTGAGGCTGGTCAGAAAGGTCGAACATGAAAGGTCCGTCTATTATCCTGTGGATTTCACGCGCCATAAGGATGGCATCGATGGGCCAGACACATTTCGTGAGCTCCGGCGTTGACCAAATGAATGTTCGTTATCCGTTACTACGTATCAGAAGGGAAGTGCCCGATATCACCGAGTGAATTAGCTTCGTTGAGCGAAACAACGGCCAAGTGTGAGCTACATGTTCCTCAAGGTTCGCCAGCTCATTATTTGCGAAAAAGGCTGATGTCAGTGAAGTGCTACTTCTAAGAAGTCGCAGAGAAAAGCCTCACCTGAGATTCTGCCGTCTTTTACCGCAACATTTACTGCATAAAAATCAATGGCAATGACAATCTTGCGACAACAAGCATATATATAACGTTTTTTCTGTAGCATGGCTAGGGCCATTTTGTGATAAGAATAATTCTGAACGCTTTTTGTTCTGACACTTACCCCTATAGTTCAGATCTGTAAACTTCGTTTCTCATTTGAAAATCGACCCTTGGCTTCAGCTCCCCAGATGGCGACTTTGGAAGGGAACTCCCCTTGGAAGAGCCTCTAGCGTGTGAGAGATTTGTGCCAGGCAGCGTGCGGAATATTGCCCAACTTCCGAGTTTTCACACATACCACCAGACTTGGAGGGTGTTCGTATGTATTTCTGCTAATCATACTGATTGTAATCGAAGTTCATATTTGGATTAGAGAAAGCTTCGACAGCTAAAAATTCCTTCGTAGGTTCGCATAACCTGGATCACTTAATTCCCTAGTATTTAATTGACCATAGCAAGGTCTGTCTAGCTACCTCGACCTGATTGTCCTATCCGTAACATGTCGTTTTCACTTGCATGCACAGCTTGTATTTTCTCAATCCATGTCATTATCTAGCATTATTTTGTAATGGAGCATAACCTTAATCACTAGATGAGAGTACGGCTCTAGAGTTGGAGTTGTCCTTCGACTGACAATCGCGAGGTTGGTCTCAAACGAGAGGTCGTTCCTTAAACGGCTTCTGTAAAGAGTCACTGAGAGAGCAAAGAAACATCTCACAGTTCCTAGCGAAACTTCATTTCGAGGAATTGATATTACCACTTGTTGAATCTACTCAAGGTAGCGGGATCTAGAAAAACTAATTATCGAGACGTTGCTTCTACATGTAATATAAATGTTGTCAATTGGATGACAGACGAGACGGAGCTTTGATCCCACAGCTTCTAGGTACAATGTAAGTGCATGCCTTTGAGTCATTATAGCTGCTCCTATTATCTATTTCGCACTTTTTATTTGTTTATGATTACCATATTTTACGAATAGCTGAAACTAGCGGTAATGTCCAATGCTACCACTCTGTTTACCTCGAAATCTGCACACGCTTCGTAAAGTAACAGACTCAGTGCAATGCATTTTTCCGTTTAGCGGTTGTATTCCAAGCACTAGTGTTAAACAAGTGCGGGTAGTGTTTCTTTTATCTTTCATTATTACCTTGCTACGCATTGGCTTTTTAATTTGTGTCTGCATAGTGAAACTCTCATGCTAATCCTATTCAAAAACCGCTGATAAAGTTTATTATACTAAAGCTAAAAAATGATGTTATAATCAGGGCTATAAAATACAGATCGTTAACCAAAGCCATGATCCGGAATGTTGATACCCGGCACCCTACTGTCTACTTTATACGCTCCCTAAAAAATAGATCGTCGCTGTGTTTTGAATTTATGCGGTTTGCATTACGGACCGTTGTAGCCCTACACAGAGAAGGATTAGGAAAATCAACGGCAGTCACTGCGTACCATTAAAACTGATAATTCAAATTAGCGCAAATAGTTTACATTGTGCACTTAGAATTGTGTTTATGTGTACTAGTTAGTTTTTTATTATAATAATCCAATTATCACCATACTTCGTATTAAATCCTACAGACGTTTCTACGTTTTTTTTTTTAGATAGCATTGAGAAATTCGACCATTGTCAGTAGAAGTGTGTGAAAATATTAAAACCGAATTATGTATCCTTGGCAACCTTATACAGGCAGTATCATGCAATATTTAAACTTTGGTCTCATAATTAATTTACGCTTTATACAGATACCAGCGGCGCATTCTAGCGGTCAGTCATTCCGATAGTAATGTCACGCTCAGGTAAAAGAAATTGATAAGTTAATTAATGACCCTTAATCTAATCCTTGATTATCTCCCTATTTACAAGGATCCTGTCGTCTGCTATAGTCGACACCTGGATCTACGGTTAGAGCCCACTCAGTTGTAGCGATCATTGACATAAAGTAAACTTCGTTGTTATAATTTATAGGTTTCCATGTCTTATCATTGTCGTCGTTGGGCAACTACTACCCAATGACTCTGCACCTTCCACTTGTATAAAAAATCGATCATTTAGTGAAATCTCGATTTTTATCTCGCGTCTAAATCTACCTGACAAAACGGTCAGTCAGGCAGAAATGGTGTTTGTCAACGCTATGCCTAACTTAGCGACTAAGGCTAGCTTGAAAGCTGACAGGTATACCAAGGTTAGCTTTAATTCGAGGCCGGCATCAAGGCTACCGTTCGTTCCGAGAACGAAACACTGCCATGTCACGAGCACGTCACAATAACGGACCGGAGTACCTCAATGAGAACAACTCTCAAAAATCAATGGGTTGAATATCAGTTTGCGTGGAGCCAAGACCATCATATGACTGCATTACTATAGACCGCGCTTCCGTCGATAGAACAATTCGACACTCATCAATGTTTTATCATTGTTCGTCCTTACTCCTTCGGTCTTTGTCGATTATATTTATTTAAAAAGGGTGTACTTCGAGTTTTGAGATATACGTTGGTGACGGCCAAACGGCAGAAGGGAGAACGTGATTTTACAAATGATAGGAGACAGATTGCGTACGACTCGTTTTTTTTTAGGAATCGATTACCCCTGTAAAAATATAGGCTAAAACTGAATAACCTTTAATATCGATGAATCTCAACATTTTAGTCCAGTCAAAACATCGGCGATGTAATATTACACTGCATCTGTATATATATATCAGCCTAACGTATATGTGCTTAGATGATTTTCGAAGAACAAGGTGACACCTTGAACTAGCATATGAGAAACAAACATAGGGAAAACTTGCCATTCTTGCCAAACTACCATTGCCACTTTCTTGTAATCTAAATATAAACTGTCATGTATTTGTTTACCGTTTTAAAATTCGACCTTCTATTACTAAAGTTCGACTAAAATTCGAAAAAAATCGCTCGAGGGAAATACACAAACGTGATATCTTACAGCTTCTGCTTTCTGTACAAACACACATCAGATGGAAAAGGATATGATAGTGAAACACCCGGACTAAAACTACGCATTTCTTCTGAGGTCACTTTGACCGAATGAAAATGTAAGTTTAAGCGTCCGCTAGAGCCAACAGATGGCGCCAGCATCAGGTCGGCTCATGGTATCTAACTGGAATTTTCCAAGATGATTTTTTAGACTATTGAGCGTGTTTCCTGGCCCCATCGAGCTGTTGTTGTCACAAATAGCGATTTTATACGTTCAGTCATTAAGCTCGAAAAGCTGCACTCCTCACTATTTTTGTGCTGAAAAAATAACGGTTTGCGAAGTCGAAACATATACGCAGTAAGCGTAACCGCTTGCCGCTCGTAATATAATCTCTTCAGAACTAAAGATGTCAACTTGAACGACAAACCATGTTCCGAATGGCCGCGTAGCGAACGGCAAGGAGGTGCACCCCTTAAGCAAGATGCAACGCAGATGGTCCGAAAACTCTCTTCACACACAAAAGTGACCCAGCCGTTTACATGAATCAGGAAAGATCGAAAAACACAAAAAATGAAACAAAAGAACATGGCTTTTGTCGCTTCCACAATAAATACACAAGACCGTTACCGACAATGAAAAATAGAACTCTTACTATACCCTTGAATACATACCAGAGTCTGTAAACCCCGGGCAGACCCTTAGAAGCTACGAAAGAGTACCCTTGATCAAAAAATGCACCTCTCTATGCACTGTATTGGGAAGGGAGTGTTGTACTATGAATTACTTAAACTCCATGAAAGAGTTATGGGATACGGGTATTCGTCTAAGTCACGAAACTGGCAGATAAAAACCTTGGATTGGGAAACGGTCAGACAAATTAGTATTGTTGCATGACGGTACCACATTGCACATTGCTCTGATGATCCAGTGATGCGTACATCCAATGGAAACCCTATCCCATTCGTCGCATAACCCGGGCATTGCCCCATTCGAGTATTATTTGTTTCGGTCAATAACGCATAGCCGGGAAGACAAATATTTCAAAACAGTGGCCGAGGTCCGCAAATGGGTCGCCTTCAATGACGAAGCTTTTGAATCTGCAGGTTACGTCAACTGCCATAAAAATTGGCGAAAGTCGTTGGAAGTAAAGGAGGCCATTTTGTCTAAGATGTGTCCACTTGCTCGAAAGTTACAATAAATTAAAGTGGCTAAAACAATATAAACCTTCCGTTCAAGCTCATATTTTGATTGACATAAGTACTTACATAGTTATAGTACCAGTAACCTATATAAAATATTCTATTGGCAGGGCGATGGTTGGAGTAGAAAAGGGGCCGACTTGTGGGGTACCTCAGGAACAGGCTGTCCTGCATCTCCTGGAGGCCTCCACAAGGGTCCTTCCACACGGCGACATCGTCGCTCTGCGTCCAGGGGTTCGTTTCGCCAACAACAAATGGCAAGCAGCAATCAACAACAACAGCAACAACAAAATACGGGAAAACGCGGTAATAGTCCACAGGTACGAGATGAAGCAACCGAACAATTCGATTGATTGTCTATATGATGAAAAAAAATACTAGATATGAATAATACGCAAGTACAAGGATGGATTCAGTGTCTCTTACAATCTAGGGCTTCCGATCTTCAGCGTCAAAAGCCATCGGTGAACTTTAAGTTCTTATTCACAGTAACTTATGGACTTGTCATCGATCACAGACAAGCCAGCGTAATGCGACTGATTTTCAAATATCTCGATCAGTGTAATTATTCACCTGAAAACGTATATTTATTGTAAATTATTCAAGTGCTTTTTTGGTCCGCCAGCGAAGGGATTTGCCTACTATATAAAACCTGAAGTCCACTGTGCATATGATTAGGACTACGTGCGCATTCTTTAGCTCACTGTTATAGCCATATTTAGTTGCGTTTATCCTGTAGACTGCTGAAAGCGTCATTGAAAACCCATCTAACAGTTAAGTACCTAAATGGACCAATTCTGTCGGGGCATGTCAAGTCAATCTCCAAGCTGATATTTCATCAAAATGTCTGGCATATATTTTTTTGCTTGATATTTTGTACGCTTGATGATTTTGTTACGTGTGTGCTTGGTAGTACGTAAACGTTAAGTCAGGTTGCACTCAGTGGGTTGTCTTTCTGGATAAGACCAAATGTAACAATAGAGTTTTGATTAACCTTTGCAGTCAGCTATCAATGTAATATATATATATATATATAGTTCAAACGTAGATCCATATGCTTATTATTATTTTAAAATCGTTAATTTGCATCGACGCGCCCCTCGTATATGACCGTGATTACTGTTATTACTATTATTCTGAGCCTTAATTGAAGCATGTGAGGTGCGGGTAATCATATTTTGTCTCTATCCAGGCTTTCTCTTTTTGACGCATACCCTTTAACCTAATATCTATACCTGTATCTATTCTCGTATCAGCCAGTTTCAAACTTAGAGCTGAACGCATGTCATTTAGGTGTATGTACATACATGTTTAATTTGTCGTATTCCGAAGCGATTTTATAGCGGCGTTTTCGGCTTGAACTTTAGGCTACGATACGCCAGCGTAACGGCCTCCTCCTCAACATTAACAACATAAACAATAACAATAATAATAACGCAAACACCAGAAAAGGAGCTGCAGTCAATTGTCGCTCAACATTAATAACAGCCAACAACAACAAAAGCAGAGAACAACGGCCTCTTCACACACCTCCCCATTCTCGTGCAGCAACTCCACCAGCAATACCAGGAAGATCAGTCAGCCAATATAAAGCTTGCATATCGATATATCGTTACCGACTTTTTTCCAGAAATTGCAACGTACATATGAACACTGTAGCTTACGAATCTAGGAATAATTAATCAACAAACAAGATGGATTCGCCTAGCGTATATACAGTAGCTATATATATATAAGGTTGGTGAGAAAGTTCTCGCTGGAGCCGACAGATGGCGCCAGTTTAGCTGTTCGTATTTAGATAAAATTCCCTATAGCCGTTGTTTCGACCACTGGGCGTATGCCCTGTCTTTATTGACCTGTTATCATTAGAAGTGGTGATTTGTTATGGGACTATCTGATATCGTCTTCTTCACCACTTGTGTGCTGGAAGGAGAAACAATTATTTACAAAGTCTACGGCGAACGTACAGGAAACGTTGCCACGTGCCAGTTCTAGCTCAGTCGCTTTAGAATTGAAGAGTTCAATTCAAGACAAACCACACTCTAGACCGTCGCAAGAAACGAGCGCTGACGATCTTGCAAACACAAGCTAAGCAAAACACGACACAATCGACTCAGGAACCTTCTGCAGAGGTGGGAGTGACTCACACGACGGTTGTCAATAGTCTCTATGCACTATGTGCTTTTATAAAGTGAACGAAAATTGCAACATGCTTTTTTGCATCACTTGTAGGTCAGAAAAAAAGTCCTTTCTATACACTACACAGAAGCGATACACTTCTATATCGACGATGAAAGATTGATACCTTACAGCAGTTTACGGTTCAAGATTGCATTCTACACATTGTGGGATGAGTGGCATTATGAGCTACCAAAAGCCACAAAATAGTTGTAGGAGAAAGACTTTACCCCGATCAGGTTATTCTCCTGAGCCAACACGTTGGCAGAAAAGTTACATGGTCAGGCAACGACCGACGTGATACTGCTGCTTAACAATGCTACACACAACTTCAATAACCCATCGAGCGATAACAGATTTCTAATAAGAAACTCCGCCTTACTTGGTATTCTGCTCAAGCATTGCTTCATCTGTTTATTACAAAACTTGATTAATGCAGCATAGTCAGGGAGGCAAGCACATCAGAACATAGGCCAAAATCCGCAAATAGGCCAAGGGATTGATCGCTTTTATAGACGAAGTGTTTCCTCGCGGAATATATCAGCTGCCGCGAAGATCGGTGACAGTCGTATAATGTAAAGCACGTTACTATGATTAAAATGACCACTTGTTTAAAAATTGCAATAATTCAAAAGGCTAACAAAATGACGGGAAATTTCATATATATTCATACATATATTTAGCTTGTCTGTGACGTAAAGAGAGATGTTACTGGCCAGAACTAGCATTCATGTTAGAATTAACATAGCCTGATCTAAAACACTCCCCTTCGATATATTATTTCGTCGACAAAGTATTGGCTGCTTTTCTGGCTAGATGGCTTTAAAGTCTCAGCTATCAACGTTAGTACTATTTGAAAGCTGAGATTTGTTGGCAATAAATCTACTATTATACACCGTTGGAACGCCTTGGCCCTTCAGAGAAAGGACCTTGAAGGTGAAATTTGAAATTGTTGGAAGACTAGGGTATTTACTAACTAAATTTCGTCTACTAACGACACGTAGTTCAATTTCAAAGTCCACCGATTTCTCTCCTAATATATTACATATTATAGTAAAGATAGGGATTAACAGCATGAATCCTATAAAACGGTCTGCATCCGTTCCTATATTGCATATGAGAGGATGAAACTTCTCCTTTGCAGCTCACTCTTTACATCATGCGCATGTCGAATGTCTCTAACCACTATTTATAAACTTCGATACATTCGATACTTAAGTCGTTAGGCCTTACTTCAGACGGGTCTTGTTGTTCGCGTGCTCTTGAATTCATACGTCTAGGCCCATGACTATCTCCACTGCTATTAAATATTCTAAAACACTTATTTAGCTTTAAATAATATATAGTTGTGATATGTCCACAGAACTAGATATATCTGTATTGATCTATTCTCTAGACATGGTAGGTTCTCTATGTATCTGAACACTTTATTAGAACAAAGATGTAACGGCGTATTTGCACGACTGTACATGAAATAAATGTAATCCTAGTGTCTTATCATAATTATTTCTACAAGTTAGATAGAATACATGTGTGACCAAGTATCACGTAACGATTTCTATGTCAGTGCTGTCTGTTATCTACTTTTTGCCGGCTTTGCTTTCCACATTGCAGGCATGTATTTCCTCTCCGGTCCTATCTTATCGAACCCCAATGGGAAACGCGAGTTCGCTCACTCTGAACACTTCTTCAGGTAGCCTCCTTCAGCTGCTCGATCCGACGTTAAACAATCAGCATAAGTCTCCATCTCCGGCTCATAGTCACGCCAACTCCCCGCAGAGTCTCAGTCCGTTAGGTCATCACCACAATCAGCACCGTTTAAGCGCTAGCCATACCGCGTCGCTTCACAACAACATTGTCGGCAATCAGCAACTACAGCATCACCGTTCTGTGGGTCGTTCACAGTCTGTTCGGACTGCGAAGAGACCCCAGACACTTGAAAACAGCACCAGGTACCAAAAACGTATTATTACGGATTATCACACATACATTGCATATAGTGTAACAATATGGTAGCGACTATATGATAGTGTTATTAAACGGACATTTGTACTAGAACTACGTAAGGCGGTACGGAGACTGTTCTTCAACCTAATCAAAACAAACCTGAATACTATATCGCACAGTTCAGTAGTACACGTTACATTTCTTTCGGTGTAGTGCTTATATCAACATAAGCTTAGGCATTATCATGCTAGGTTCACAACACAGTAGTTTAGATATTAATTATGCATATAGATAAATGCATTTCTATATGTATATAAGAAAATCTATTGGAAGTACTGCCAGTTTGTTGATTTATCACGTTGCTACAAATAGAATATCTCGTAATTGGGGATAATTCCCCTAGAGGGGAGGAGAGCTTGGTAAAGAACAAGTTTTCAAACAAAACCAAATAGAAGAAGCAGTATATGATTGTCGAAGAAGTACTGCCTCGATTGCGGAAGCGAGAGTATACACCTATAAAATATGTTTCATTATTTTGTCTAGTAAATGAAAATTAACTAATAGTAATAAGTCAAATAACGAAGGTTTGGAGCTCAGTATACCTGGTTTTTCAGCTTACTTAAGAACTTCACTCGTAGTCGGTAAGTTAACAGTATCTGTAAAGCTTCAATCTGCTTTTTCATTTGGTGGTTCATTCATTGGTCAAAACTGCTGGCAAAATCCTAGAAGAAGCTTGGGCTGTGGAAAACTATGAGATATTAGCAACCAGGTATCTTACCTGATAACAGATATCGATTTCTCAGTTACCTGATGATGTCCTAGCAGGTGCTTAAGATACTGACCGACGACAAACGTTATAATAGTCGTCGGACAATTGATTGTTGTAACACGCTTGTATAAGATGAAAATAGAGTAACGGATGCTTCCGAAGCTATCGGGTATTTCCAGTTTCCAATGGAATTTTTGCTTTTTTGCAAACAAATTTAGATTGATCAATGGGTATCGTAGAGAAGACCTTTTATTTGTCCTCATATAACGATATTTGCTTCTCCGGAATAACGCGGTAGTTAATAATCAACTTAGGCGGGATTATTAAAAAACTTTCGAAGTTTGTGTTCTAATAGGTACGTACAATATCATAGCTTGAACAACACCTGGCAGACCAGGTCGTGAAAATAGTTTCGGGAATACCCGATATCTTCCGATATGGAAAAAGTGTCGTAGTGGACGACTGATATTAGACATGAGTAACTTCAGTTTTTTTTTTTTTTTTTTTTGCCTAACAAAAAGGTAGCCGTTGACGAACTCGACTAATCATTTTTAAAAATTTTCTTCATTATGAAATGTGCCATTACGAATTTCATTTTCTAACGACCAGAATAACTGATAATGCGTCGGAGCAAAAGTCCGAAGTATATGGTGTGTGTAAGGAAACCTCCCATTTAAACTTTTACAAGACGGCTATCCTATTTTGCCACGCCTAACTTGGTATTTTTGTAGAGAAGGGTGACCTTGCAGAGACAAAACTTTTTTTTTTTCATGTAGATAATTTCTATTCGATAGCTTCGTTCGCCAGCCGCTTCTAGTTCCACTAAAGGTAAATCATAACCTTTTTGAAATAAAGATCTGCTATTTTTTGGAACTACCTCATCGATTGCTGTTTTATATCGACGCGGAAAAATCAATCTTCATCACTTGTAGTAGCTTTGTGAAAGGTCTGTTATTGTGGTTGCGGGTTACTCGATGCCAGACGAGTTGCAGAAAAGAAATGAGAAGCCTTTATGCTGTTCATTCAATTCAATGGCGAACACAAGGTCCAATTTTTAACTAAACCTAAGAGATTGAAAGTATCCGTCGGTAATCGTAGACTGCCGTTTATGTTACCGCTCAGGTCACGTGTCGTTACCCCTCCGAACGCAAATCATGATCGTCTTAAGATCGAAATCTGGCCTAACATTGAGCGTATGTGTCAAAGCTACCCATCCTTTTTCCTGCTTGTATCGAAATAGAATTACTACTCTTCGTCCTACGTAATACACTTGTGGAGAGATTTGCGATTGCTCGGTAATTTCCATGGTTCCCTATTGAACACAGATGATTAACTAAAGCGAAACGCGTAAGCCTAATTCTAGGCCACTCCTAAACCTTGTACAATCTTTGCCGTACACGGAACAAGTATCCCGAAGTGCTTCGGCAGCTGTTCAAGCTCGGCAAAAGACGAAAATGTACTTGTTTTTTTTTATCTGTCTGGAACTTCCATCTTTGGGGTCTAAACGACATTCAGTGTATAACCAAGCTGCCATGAACTTGCATAGGAAGGAGAGCACATTCGAATAGCGATGTAGAAGTAAATAAACACTAAAGAGACAATAAAGAGGACAAGGATTAAAATATAATTCAGTGTTTCAACTTACTGTTTATTCAAGTACGTATTGCGGTCTTAATATTTGGCAGAATTTTAACTTTACGCAGATATTCCAATGTCTATAGTCATAATGAAAAATGATAAAATGTTTTTATTTTCAAGCCAAAATCTTCGTTATTCGTGTACCACCACAAGTTGAAACTGATATTGAAAAAAAAAAAGAAGTAGACATTCTTCTGCATGCATTCGAGGCAACTTTGTTTCACTAAGTAGAATTTACGAAATTACTTCGTAAAAAAATAAATTTTTAGGGGGTAAGATTATATATTGATACCTTGTGGGTTTACTGGAAAAATAGTTCGTTTTGCTAACTTTGTCCTACATCATCGAGTTTTGGGACGTTTGACATGGATATCTCAGGTTGGTAAAAACAATGTTTTCGATTTTCAGATCTTTCCTTCTGCGTGTTTTTTCCTATGTATTCCTAGGCTGACTGTAATTTTGTCATTTGGTCAACAGGATTTATCCAACGTATTTCTGTAATGTACGCACTCTATGCGAGGAAGGCTTTAACTGAAAAGTTTTCCGAGCATGGATTGTTAGCTTTAGACGGTATCTTGAAAGCGGGAGACGCATCTCGTTTCGCTGAGACGGACCGTTTCGAAATGCTTTTGACGGAAAGTGATCTAAAAGAAGGCCATGAATTGATCAAGAAGATAGTCTGCGTTCATGCGCCTATAAGCAGCTATTCTGATTCAATGAGACTTGCTCAAAAATTAGAACGTTGAGAAGAGAATAGGACAACATGGCTTTTAGTTGACTTTCGATATTTCGTCTGGCATTGAGCAAGATACAGTGACAATGATCTACATAGAATTGTTATGCGTGACTAGAGGTCATGTGGAGCAGAGGACGAAATGGTTGGCTTTGAAAAATACGTCTAACCCCAGACCCCATCTGAAAAAGAGCCATCATTTTCGTGGGCTAGATTAATGGAGGCTTTACAAACTACGAATGAAAAATGGGTGTTCGATGCGGTTCACTATAAGAGAAATAGGCAAGTGCTAGACCCCATAGAGGAGAGATGGCTGATGCCTCCCCCTAAGTCAGTCCTCGATTTTATCTACTCACAAGTCGTAGTCTCAGATAATTTTCGATAGTGTTTGTTCCGTTTAACTTAAGATATCATTACATCGCGTTGACGCATCGAAAAAGTTACGTTTACGTGAACTAAATAATAATTGAGCATTTAAAATACAGTAAAAACGGATAGCCGAAGTGAGAACAGGCGCACAACTTAGAGGTCCTATAAGTATAGAACCACTAGTACAATGTCACTATAAGACGATAACACAATCTATAGAAGATAGCAGCTATTGTACTATAAAGGTTTTGTTTTCAGTGCCTCTTTTTGCAGGTAGTGCAGTATTTTTTGGACTAGACTGTATTCTTAGTTTCGTGATTTTTTACTACGCAAAAAAATCCTAATCTGACATTGTCTTTTCCCGATCACTGTAGTCGTTATAGACGAGTACCGCCATTCCATTCCATCAAGTTCCTCAACGACTAGAGGTCTTTACTGTTCCAGTGAAACTGGGAAATATAGCCGTCATTGTTTGGCTTATGCCGCTAATTCATCGTAGTCCATCGTAAATTACCGGTAGCATTGAACATTATCTCACTATAGCGCAATTCAGTTGTGCCTAACAATGGACTAGGCGAAATTCGTGTACGTTTTTGAGGTACCCGATGGCAGGTATATCGATCAACTTCACTAACAGGACCTGCAGGTAAAAAAATAGTTTCTTAATCGTTACTCGGCATGCACACTCGAACTCTCTATAGAAAAATTAAAACAAAAATATCTAGCCCGCTATCACCGCAGATGAAAGGTTTATTCGAGCTTGTTGATGGTATTTTTAGCATCAGTTATAACGGCTGGAGTGCGCAGGGTTGGCTACGACCATTGATTGTGCCATCCACCTATTTTGGCTAACAAGCACTCAACGTTAGATTTCTACCAAAATGGTGCATGTATCATTGTCTTTACCAGTACGCCTGGCAAGTCTCTCATATTAGAGACGACCTAGCTAGCAAGTACACTATAACTATAACGCGGTAAACTTTAGATGGCGCTTTGCGTTTTACATGTTTAATCAGAATTGAATGGAAGCTGGCCTTTTTTGTTCAGTAATGAAACGAAGCCCATTCTCGCATCGTAGAGTCCATATAAGTTCTATCCGTTTTATTGTGTTACTTTATGGAGCATATTAATCAAACATTTTCTACAACAGTGACCTATTGGATATTTCAATCTTGTTTCACGTTCCAATATGGCCAGACTCTGCCAACAGTCACAGCATAGGTTGGTCGGTACTGAAAAAGTAAATATTAAGGGGCGGTCTACTTGTAATAATGCTAATGGCCAGCCGAAGTATAAATACAGTGCCTTACGTGACTTGATTTCAGGTTCCGCCAGCGAATCGCGTCTATACCGGGCGAGCGCGGGAGTGCAGGCTGCGTAGGAGAGTGGGACTCGAGCGGGATCGAACCTGCTACCTCTGGACATCTCGGCCACGCGGCATGGAACGCATCCTCGGCGAACAGCGTTTATGGTGCATACAGATTTGGACGTCTGAAACGTTCATAAACGCAGTTTATAAATAAGCTACGATTCGCCGTTTATTGGGTTATTCATACAGAAATAACACACGATTTGACAAAAAAAAATATTACAGATTAATACCGAACGCCGCGGACCGTGTAATAGGCAAACAGACGGTTAACTACCGTGTGCCAACAACGGTAGTTTTTGCTTGGGCACTTCCACCACTCGGGGTATTTGTCAGAACCGTATTGAGGAAACGATCCATTTTGTGCTTATCTAAGCGTATTTATTTGGGTTTTTTTTGCATAGTTTGCGTATTGATATCCGTTCTAATATTTCATAGATAGACAACTTTTCATATTGAAATTTGCTCGTGCTCCACACCAGTAAAATAGTACCAAGGTATTTGTACAGCTGTGTGTATAAATCATTCGGAACAAACGTCCGTAAGATAGAGTTCCAGCAACATGGACGCTGTACATTAACAAGGTATAGATACATTAAGGTCTCCCATAACGTACGTGATGCATAGTACACACATTACTCGGGTCTTAAATTGTTTCCCGCAGACAACCTGACGTATCTTGGGAATAAGAGGATATCTTGTCAATCATGTTTTCCCTACATCTGATTACAATGGATTTTGAAAGCTTCATCTTATGCGATCATTCCGAATATGGATTTAAAATTAAAATATATATAATCAAAGAGTTTCCCGTTGTTAGTCATAAGCTATTCGAGTTTCTAAGGATCGGATTACTTTCACAAAAACTGACCAAGCGTATAAAAGCTGATTTAGCCATTTATGCTCTTCTAGTATACGAGCTTTTCGTCGACATTGATTGACGCTGGATGGTTAAAATAGATTGGAATATTTTTAATTCAGGTGGCGACGGTTACGATGGAAGCGGGTTGGGAATAGAAGCGGCGGCGGCGGCGGCGGCAGCAGCAGCAGCAGGGGCGGGAGGCGGCGAGGTACAGCGTCTTCGCAACTTTGCAGTGACGTCGAAGGGGGTGATCAACCGGGGCGACTCGTTCCGCTCAAAAGCCAACAACAGTCGATCACTCCAAGCGTCTGCTAAGGTGAGCAGAAGACTAGTAGTTGATATCATCTCACTTTGCTTATTTTGGTATGATAGATTGCATATTATTGTAAGGACAAAGCCAGTTTAATTAGCGAAGCCAATAGTTATACAACAAGAACTACAATCTGAACATGTATTGATAATCTACTAGTAACTGAAATAAAGATGTAAGTGAATACCATTCATTTTATTAGAAATTGTACAGCATAGGTTGTAAATGTCAATAATCATAATACTATATAATGCATTTTGGACGCAGGTGGGCGTACGATCGGTTAGTCTGCACCGGCAGCACGCCTCCTCGCTAAATCGCCTTAACGTACCCACGGGCGGCACCGGCAGCCAACGACAAAGGTCACATAGTGGCGGGTCTCAAAACTGTATTCACGCCACAAACCAGTCGGGTTCAAACCCTGAACTTCACACAGGTAAGTTTTTATTGCTGCTCACAAATGTTCGTTCATCGTATACGCTAGGTGAGTCGATTCAAGTTGCTATTAAAATAAAATTATGACCCGTTCAACTATTTTCTAAGTTAGATGCCTACCATCCACCAAGTCTGCCGGTCTCAATGATTGCTGTTCTTGTTGTCGTCGTCGTCGTTTGTAGACGCTTCTGTAGAGCGAGAAGCATATGCAACGCTGGCGCAGGTCTCCCCAACCATCGCCCTTCGCGCGGTATCGCTCTCGGACGGCGGCAGGGTTCTGAGCCAGCTGGAAGAAAGCGGCGGCGCCTTGGTGGCCTGCAATGTTTTTGCAAGCCATATTATCCAACAAGAATCACTAATCGATGCTGCAGGAGCCTCGAAGGAGGGTAGGCCTCATGACGACGACGAACTCAACCCCGCAGAGGCTGATGAGGTTTGTCAACTCCCATGAAAATCAAGTATTGTCTTGTGATTAAAAAGCTTATCTGAGGGTTTTTTAAGAGAGGCCTGATAAACGGAGCCAAGAGACATTTACTGATCATCTACATAAGTTTTAATTTCAATTTTACCTATGAAACTCTCTTCTGATGGGGCTGTGTAAGCAAATGTGCCATGACGGACCGCAGTTCTTTAGGACTACAACTAGAGTAGTACGTCGCTGACGAAACGTCTGTTGTTTGTTAAGATCGATTAACACGAACGTAGATTCTATTTTATGTGTATAAACTCGACCAGCATCATACCATTGTACTCCTTATCTATCTAAAATACAAAACAGACTAAAACACATATCCTATGGTAAAGAACTTACTCATTAACAAGCAGAATGACACAGCGCTTACTGTCAACTTGATTGTTTTATTGGCGCAACTTCAATATGTTGTCAACTTCAGCTTTAGTATCCTATGCCATATGTTTATGAAGCCGGCGACCCAAGTTTCTCAAGATGCCGCAGTTTGCATCAAATACATTTTAAGCACAAAGATAATGCTGTCCACTCCTGTCCTAATAACAATGATTCATCATTAATATTGTAATTGTTTATAATTATTGATTCTATTTCCAGTTTTAATAACTTTTTTCTACCAAAATTTATCGTCGATGATACTCGGTTTTTTTTAGGTTTAATAACTACAACAGTTCTACCAAGCCTGAACTAGTTCCTTTTGGGAAGAAGTCGCTAAATTTTCAAAAAACTTCTGTGTTAAAATATCAAGAAGCAGAACGCATTGCAGGCACCTTCACACTATAATCGTAAAGAGAGAAATAAATTATTTGTAACTTAATTCATTTTAAGATGTTTATTCTAGTAACTTTATATGCTGATTTCTCTAAAGGTATCTAACCAACGTCATGGGACGTTTATGATTTTACCTATAAAATCATATCAAAGCAAGCCTGCTGTTTCTCGTTTGCTAAAAAGGTGAAAATATTTCTCTAATATAACTATAATAATATAAGAAATTGCAGCGTAAATTAAAATGTGATACTCCCCTTGTCATTATTTTTATGAAAGCTTGAGCATTGTCAAAAATGGATTTCCATGTATAAAATGAAATTATTTTATCAAAACTACTCCCGTGACTACAGGACCAGAAGATAAAGTGGTGAAATATTGGCCTGATTGATGGATATGTATTTACAATCTTAACAACGGCTCTATGTTTTTGTGTGGGCTTGACCTGATAAGAAAACTGCGTATTTGAGGTACGAATACGGTAAAAACTATTTCCTAGCTAACTGTGTTGCTCTTCGTCGTAATGCAGCTGAAGGATAACAGCCACCCTGTTCATGTATTGACATATAACTTTTAACGCGAATAGCTACTATTTGCTTTAAAGGACACTGGACATTTCACTGTATACATAAGAATGAACTTCAAATACTTCATACTTCAAGTACTAGTCATTGGTTGCAAATGCAGCCTGCGCTTATCATATGATTTTTCTGAATTAACTATAGACCTTTATATTAAAAAAATTACGTTGTTGGTCTATGAACGCATACCCTATCCCTGAATCACATTACTTCTATTTCTGTTCATCGTCATTTTCGTTATTATTATCGATAACAGTCGATCGTAGATGATGTCATCTGCGTGGAGCCGACTGCTGCACGACGTTACCGTGTACTCGTTTTGGGCGCACCAGAAACGGGCAAAACATCACTCACGAGGCAATTTACAACCTCGGAGTACATCTGCTCTTACGACAGCTCCATGGGTAAGACCAGAATAACATACGTCATTTTTCCAACTTTCTGCCAACTATCTATGGCCGCCAGTTATGGTGGTTCTAACGATGCTTTAGCTGTTTGGTATCAGTCTCCTTCGACCGCCTCAATAAGCCATCGCCAGAGAAAGACAAAAAATCACAAGAAATTCTTTCGTATACGTTGTTTCAGACGAAGAACACGAGAAAGTTGTACAGATTATTCTCAACGGAGAGGAATCAGAGCTGGTGTTTATTGAACACAAATCTAGCGAAGCACTAGTAAGTATCCAGACTGTTCGAATACCTCTACAAAATTCCAAATAAGCTCCTATGCATCTCTTGCAGCACTGCCTACTCGCTATATTTGATCAGATACTGAATTGTCAAAATCGTTTTTATCAACAGACTAACTTACTTTTAATTCGCTGTCACTCTTCTTTAGCCTTCTCCATCCTTCAATTAATATATTCTTTCTTGGCAAGAATTTTTGGGACTGGTGTTAAAAAAGTTGCTCATTCAGCGTTTGACCCTCTCCGCTGTCGAATGCGTTTTTACTAAGTTAATTTACCTATGTGTGGAAACTACAGTGGGTCGAAAAAACCTGTACACAACCTTTGTCGTTTCCGGCCTTGCATTGTCGTGCAAAAAAACGACATTGCCTCGTCCATCGGGTATTTTCCGTTCGATAGCCTTATTCAAGTAATGTAATTGAGTTACCGTATACAGATACAGATTTTTTAACCATCTAGTTATAGACATTTCGCGGTGCAAAGGCTTCAAGTTTCGCCAAATATAGGTTGTGGTCCTTTTGAGAGACGCAACCTTACGGAGGACACTTAATATCAAAGTGAAAAGACCGCTTCTTGCCACTGGTGACGATTCTGTGTAGAAGCCTGTCATTGTGGTTGTGTATTACTCGCTGTTAGGTAAGATGTTAAGAAGAAATAAGAAGCCTTGTCTTTTTATACTGCTCAGTGGACTCATGAGGGACCTAGACTTTTAATTTTCATGTAAATCCAATGCATTGAAGATGCCTGTCGATAATCGTATACTGCAATCTATCACCCCGTCCAGGTCACGAATTGCTGGCCCTCCAAACAAGAATCGTAGTCACTTTGTAAATAGAAATCTCGTGCCCAGAGCTATCAGTTTTTTTCTGCTTTGTATCGATGTGAAACCACCATTCTTCGTCCCTAAAAATAATCCTGTTAAAAAATCTGCCACGCAGCTGCGTGTTGCTCGATGGCTTCAATCGCTCTTTATCGATCACAGACGTTTGACTAGAGCGGGCCGCATGCACCAGTTGTAAAATGCCACTTTTGAATTTTGCGAAGGAATTCTTAACGGTCCTCTCGCTAAACGCTGTACCTAATGTTAAGTCTGTCTCTAAGCCTGATCTTAAACCTAGCCCTAAGCCCAACTCTGAGGTAAATTCCAAGCCTTGTAATATCCTTGCTGTACACGACACAAGTAGCCTGTATTACTTCGGAAGCTGTTTGACTTCGGCAAAAATTTGTTTGACCTAAGCGAAGAAAATGATCTTTTCTTTTATTAATTTGAAACTTTCGGTCTGAACTCAACATAGAACTTCGTTCACCGCGCAACAGAATTGCAACTGACTTACATATGAAAGAAAACACTTTCAAATGGTACTGTAGAAGTAAATAAAGGGTGGACAGGTAACAAGGGCAAAAAGCACTAAAAGCAAGTTTAAAGTACTCGTGTTTCATATCGTGATATTAACACATGGCCAAGTTTAAACATGTCTACATTTCCAGTCTTGCTGGGACTTGTATTGTCGATTGTGTTGAGTATATGATACGTCGTCGGTTTCGAGAAGTGAAGCTTGTTTCAAAGTTTCGCTAGTTGCAGCAGATGAACGGACAGAGTTTTAGCTTTGCGTAGATATTCCCGTGTCTATGGTCATAGTGAAAAGTGTTAGACTGTTTTTATTTTGAAGCCGAAAAACAAAGCCAGTAAAAATGTCAGCTGATAATTATATACTGCAGTTCGTCCTCTCGTCCAATTAACGAGCCGTTGGCTAAACGGATTCCGGCGGTCATCCTTGGCCTCAGATGGTCGACCGGGGACGCAACGCATCTTCCAGCTGCAAGATGCAATTCTTGAACCTCGCAAACGTGTTGCGAGCAGTTCAAATTCACATTTTACATAGCCCAAGGATCTAGTCTTTCTTCGGCAGCCTTTTGATTTTAGCAAATAGCAGGATACGAAGAGGCTTTTCTTTGCTTTCCAATATCATCTTCTAATTCCGATTCGACCTGAAATTATGTTCCTTGCAGCATAAAATTACAATAGACCGATAGACGTGGGGAGATTACTTCACAGAAATAAATGGTTAGTGAATAACTATAAAGAAAAAAAACAACGTCAAAAAATAGCCCTTATTTCTGTTGCAACCTACAATGTATACAATAGAAATGTCTATCTACGGCTATCTTCACAGAGAAACCCAGTAACGAGCTACCAGCCCGATGCGTATCTGGTGGTCTATTCAATGACGTCTAAGAGCTCCTTCGGTGCAGCCAAAGAGTTCCTTCAGGTAATTACCGACTTCACTGTCGTGCTTGAGTAAAGAACAAGTATGGCCAAGTATGAAACTTAGGTATTATGGCAATGCTGATTTTTTACGTATAGAATTTTCACTTTGACTGTTAATTCAAAAACGTTTCGAATTAGAATCGGTCGAATCAATTTAGCTAATAATACGCGAATGTATATACGCCTTTGAGATAAGTGCACAGAACATTAAGTGAAGTCAGAACTATTACTGAGATCCTCGTTGCTTTGAAATGCATTATTTTCACCGATTTAAGACGATTCGCAAGTGGGATAACATGGCGGCTCGAGCCGTCATCCTTGTCGCGAATAAGACCGACCTCGTGCGACTTCGAGCTATCTCCACAAGCGGTTAGTAATCGTTGCTATTCCTACTGTTATTACTCGATTAAGCTTCATCTATTTTCTCTCTGGGTTATAGAAACCTATTTTTTTTTTTTTTTTTTTTGGTTCTAAACTATAGTTGTTATTATAACTGAAATATTGTTTGTTTCTCAAAAGCTACATACATCTCCTACGCTTCAGGTATTAGGATCACATCGATAACCACCGCCGTACAACATAGGTTCTCCAAAATTATATCTCAACTAACCTCTTATATTTACTAAAACAAGAGGATGATTAAGACAGTTAGGGACTGATAAGTCTCATTTCGTCAATTTTAGAGGGTCGAAGTTTCGCAAGTGGCGAAGGTATCAAATTTATTGAGACGTCGGCGGGAATAAATCATAACGTCGATGAGCTCCTGGCTGGGCTCCTGCACCAGATACGGCTCAAACAGCAACTGGTATGTATACACATAAAAAACACTCTTTCCTATAAAATAAACGTGCGTCGTTAGAACTATCCGCTATTTTGGATCACATAGCCGTCAAGGTGCGCGTTGGTAGTGTATACCTTTTAGCGATCAGATAATAAAAATATATAGCTTTAATATTAACTAATCCAGAGTCTGTAAACAAAAATGAATCTCCAGTATCTAAAACTAATGGGTAATTATCAAGTTATTGCTTGCTTTTCGCCAGTCTCTTGCTCCTTACAGCATATATATATAATCACTGTGTATGAATAAGTTCAATAATATGTTCGTAGGGGTTCATCATGATATACGATCGAATTTCGAAAATATTCTTAGTATACTTATTTACCAATAGACCGGACACAAGTCTAAAAGGAAACCCACAACTTTGCCAACGTCAGGTGGGTATTGGCCTATACTAACCATAATAGTTGCTTTTTCTCGAAAACTTTATTTCGGCTGATGTCTATATTTTTTGAGGCGACTTATTAATAAATGGTTTAATAGGCGATACCGATGCAAGGCTTAAGGAAGCACTGAAAGTTTGTCCGAATTTAAGGGTAGCGGTATTAGGGGTTACCTTCAAGTTTAAACAGCACGTTTATAGTTTTGATTGCTGCTATGCACGACGGAAGGAGGTTAGGGGCGTGCATTCTGCAGACGTCGATTTGTTTATAGAAATTTTAATTAATAAAAGCAGATATAATATCCGGGAACACAATAGCAAACATAAGACTGCTAAAAAGCTCTCAGAGCCTGGACTCTAAGAGTATCAGCTTATTATAAACATAAATCTATAAATACTATAAATGAGTGCCCTTAAGACACTCTGTGTGTAATGTAAAACTTATGACAGGCTGAAGGATCTGGACGCTTCATCTTCTAATACCTACCCATTATTTACATACACAGATTGATAATACATCTGTATTAATTGCTACGATTTATGTACAAGACCCGCGTTTATATTTTCTGTTATACTGATGTGCAATTTGGCGCTCGAAGTTTCTTTGCTAAACAATATAGGAACAGTTCGATATGCTTATTTACAAATTTCCTTTCAGTTTTACCAGATAAGTGATGATTTATTTATCTCCTCTACTTTTAAAAAGACTTCCAATAGGAAAAAATAATTATATACACTCACAGGGTTCACTTTTGGGAATCCGTTTCATTCTAGTGAACTTCTCATCCGGGTTGATCAGCGTAGTAAGACAAGAAAAAACCTGTTTAAGAAAAGACATGTTTGAGACGTTGAAGGTCTCACATTGTTTTCCGTTTTTGGTCGATGGATATGTTGGATATAAAAAAATTCTATCGGTTCTGTGATAGAATTAGATGAAGAATAGGTTCATTAATAGCTATTAGAAGTTTATTAAATTTTAGATGTAGCGATGCTCTTATTGTTACTTAACATTATATATCATAGTATTTTTCACTTATTTGAAATTTCCGTCGGATTTAACTTCAGGGCCAAAGAACGCAGTGACTGCGTACCGTTCGCTATATATATAGCGCAGTGTTAGATACATATGAGTCTAACCGTCTCAGTTTCTCAACTTTCATCGTTCGAAGCACATTTTTCGGATTTTTTTGCAAAATTTTTATCATTTCAAGTTATTTGCACTACAAGAAGAAGCATGCGGATATGAAACTTTTTAATGCTGGACCATTTCATGCTTGGTGTCTAAAGCGGCAATTTCCCATCACGACCTATCATCACGATCTAATCACGACCTTTTTTAGGTTATCATGTTTAGCATAACATAGTCTAGTAGACACTATAGCGGACGTTGACATCTTCGTGCTATTTCAGTTGATTATCTAAAATAAAATTGTTGTCCGTATGTAGATTGGGGAGTACTTGATATAACTTCTTGCGTGCTTTTTGTTCATTGATGATCCAGACATTTCTCGAGTTACTCTGTGGAAGGAACTCTAATGAAGTATTCTTCATTGTATTAACTGCTGTCAAGGTCGCGGTATTGTGAAGTTGAGACCGTTCCTGATAACTTCTTATCATCCGTCTAAAGCACATCAGCATCAACTTGGCGGTGGAGCTGTTGTGCATCCTTTTTTAGCGGGTCCTGTATTTCTTTTTCCGCTACTGGTTATTTTACTGCACACAAACTGTATTTCCCAGCATGGCCCGCCCAGTTATAGTTTCGTGCGGGAAACCGGCCATCTGATAGATGGCCTAACAGCAGTGCCGGACGGAAAGCTCGAAGCATTCCTACTTCTCTTTTCAACCGGAAAAGATACATCGATATAGCGGAAGTACGCAGATGTGTGAAAAAAGATTCCTCATTCCCATATATAAAAACTGGTCCTAAACGTAAACGTAAAGAGGCTCGTTTATTATTAATGAGTCGTTTAGCGAAAATAGTAATATATTACGATTACTACCATTTTCTTAATTTTGTCTCTTTGCAGTTGATTAAGCGTAGTGCTTCGCAACGCAGCCAAGGTACCACTCTTAAGATTTTGCCCCTAATGCGAACAAGGACGTCCCCAGTGATGCAGAACGGCTCGCTAAACCAAACGCCTGGCGACCTACCAGGTGACTGTCACGGCGCGACGCACAAGCGACCGCTGAGGGCCAAGATGTTCCTCAAGAAGATCCTTCGAAAGGCTTGCGGTACCTTCAGCGGTGCGGCTCACAGCAGCTGCGACAACTTGCACGTCCTATAAGACAGCAGGAACACATTATATTCATCCTAAAAATGAAAAAAAAAATGAAGAAGTAGCAATCTTAGACTGCACTACACTTATACTACAAGCATGACAAATGATAAATCAATCTTAATATGAACCGGACCAAAATCATAACTGCGGCTTTATAATCTTACAAGGGTAATAGCAATGAATTGTTTCAGATGGTTGGCATTATCCTATTGTATTTATATATACTTATATATTCCCTGAAAATGTGTGCTCTTGGATGAATTCTATTTTGTGAATATTGTGTTTGATGAACGTCACGCATCTGTGCCAGAGTAACTAGGTGTTACAGTGTGTAAAGGCATGATAAAAAGGTAACGAGTATATTATAGGAACGTAGATTTTATTTTCATCGTAATCGTTGGTTAATGCAGAAGGTAGACTGCACAGTTAGTTATCAAGATGAAGCTTCTTACGAAAAGAGCAGTATCGAGCGTCAGTCAGATAAAAAGGGATGATACATGCGCTTTTCTGAAAAGAAATACACACACACACACATATAAACGGCAAATCGCGCGGACCCCTCAGTAATCATTACAATGACTTCATACAACAAGCTAGCACATTGAGTGCTTTACTATTTACGGTGGTACGTGTACACACAAACAACAGGAATAAAAAAATAAATTTTAATTTTTCATATTGCTAGCCAACCATGCATTATTGAATAGTCGGTCTCCCAAGGCAGAAGCTCGTATTTTTCAAGCCGATGCCCCGTAAACTGCGAGGAGAACCACACGTTACATACATGATACATATAAACTATCGAGCGCATAAATAATAATAATAGGCAGAGTCTAATCCATCCCGCAAACTTGTGGCCGTATAGTACGGACACTATTACTTCTAAACAGTCAATGACAGCTGCGTTGAAACGGTAAAACGGATAGTTATTTTAGACTCCCTGAATCAACGCACTTTTTAATCGAACCGTGTCACGTAAACTATAAGTAATTATTTTCAATAGGGATAGTTAAACGCCCAGTTAACTTGACACGAACGGTGACAAAGTGAATTCTACAATAGGACCTGGGTGGTGGGAGCCGTTTTTAAACGCATCGTCACGACTGAGTACCTTGTTCGGGATCGCTACCGAGAACGAGTAAATGAAAATATTGAAATCGAACTGAAATCGAAACATATAATACCAGTAAATCCAGAAATCATACACAGACAATAGATCGTGCAGAAGCCACGGCCAATATGAATATCGCCGATACTGTAAAAGTTGATAAATAGTTGTCCGTTAGTCAGTGCTATCTATTTTAATGAGTAACAGCGTGTGTATTGATGATATCACTATAAACTATATAAGTAGACTGTTACATGTTTAGATTTACTCGTTAGAGTTTAATGTGAGGTCTCAAGAGACAATTTCTAGCTTGGACAGCAGGTAATCCCGGTACGTTGTCAATGTACCAGTTAGAATCTGTAGAGTAGTTAATTGGAACTGTAAAATGTTTAACAACGACGACCAACAGATCCAAAGCTCACTGTAATTATAAAAAGGGAGCTAAGCAGAGCTGCCGGCGATAACTTTGGATAGATGACCTGTACAGGTGCGTTGTTCTTTATAAAAATAGTGTTTTCATCAAGTGCACTTTGTACGCTCGTTTCTAGGTTGCGGAAACACATGCCCAATCGTTTATGAATCGACGACGGTGGCGGGTATTGTCTGAACTGACATTTCACAATACTCCCGTTAGGCATTAATCACAAAAAAAAAACCAAGGACAGGCACATTTTTTCTTAAAACAAGTAGGTTTTCAATGATGCTCTTCGTCTACACGCCCTAATACCAGATGAAAAAAAATCCACTTAAATATTTTACCGATTGTCCATAATTATTTAGTCTAGGTAGATTAAACATACGTACAACAAACTCAAGTATAAGGGGCTAGGTACTTATGTGTGTCGGCCGCCGCTGCTCAAAGCCGACATTTGGCCGTAAGAACGAATCGGATAAAATGACAATTGAGAAAGCTCGGAATATGGCAAGGTTTTTGAAGCAACAGAACTTCTGAAGCGGACACAGTTATCGCTTATATTCGACAGATATGGACTGAAAATATATCTGTCAACTGTGGTTGAACTAACCGGAACGGCTAAAGTGATTTAATGTCGTGAAGATGTACAGAAGCACAAGATACGCACTCGAGAGCTTACTAGACATTGTGTTGAAGAGATCATAAGAAATTAACTTGATACAAATGCCCTGCGTCACCTGGCGTACAACTATCGAAATGAACATCATTGTGTAAGCACGATCCTTATCGATTATTACCACAACAATTAACTTGCCGTCGTGACGACGACCTCGAATAACGTAACGTAATATGCTGAACTCTCGAACGTGTAGCGTATTCTAGAGCTGCGTAAATCGAGCTAAGGCTTCAAAGCGTCCAGATTGCGCGGCGTGCATGAAATCTCTACGCTCGACGAGCTCGTGCAGCTCCCGTCGTCAGAGCATCGGTCGCCACCTTTGATTGTTATCGTTATTTCAATGTAATATTGTTGGTCTGGCACACTATGGTATTACTGCACACTAAGCAAGTCATCATCGCCAACTTTTTTCCCTGCTTACTTCAACCGGTAGACAATTTGCAGAAGTTTGGTTGATTCGCAATACGGGCTGTAGCGCTAACGTGACTTTGCTTAGCAAGCAAATTATACGGTAATTGCAACCGTAGCTGATTAAAAATAGTATGAAAATAGTGTCCGTATATATATACGCGCCCTGTTCTATCATAGTCCTGTAAACGAAAGCCTGTTTCTCTGCGTTAACTTCTGTGGAAGCGAACAGCAAATCTGTGTTGAGAGGAAAATTAAACTGCGCCAGTTACCTAACAAGTAAGGCCACTAAGGCTGCGGGAATAAGGGTCTATTGCATCAGGTAGAAACCAGCAGAGATACCGATCACCGTAGCACTGAACAGTGCCACTCCTTACCGTCGACCTTAAACGAGCGAGTACCCTATTCAAACTATCAGGCCAGCTGATTTCATTGATTTTCCGATGGGTAAGCGTTTATGCACCGCCATCACGATTTTTAAGTTAAATGTGTGCCTAACTGCATGTAGTGATTTCATTTGCCTTATTCAGTAGCTCAATGAAAATATAGTAATTCGGTACTTGAATTAACTTTGCCCTGATTAACGTTTCTATTTCATAGTACTCGAACATCACAATTAAACGTGTGTTTGTATCATATCAATCATATGCTAAACGCATATATAGTATAGTGTTGGCTGCACCCACTAGCCGGTTAACCTAAAAGCAAGTAATTTCATCTTATTTTTTTTCAAAGTCTATAACTTCAACTATCATTGCCCATAGAAACAATTGATGGAATAATTTTTATTTTAAGCACAAAAAACGGCGCATTCTCGTAATAGTAATCATTAAAAACCCACCTAAAGAGCAATTGTCGATTATTTAACCTGTTACAATTTTTAAAATAGAGGGCCATCTTAGGGGAGCTTTTTATCTGACTGTTGATGAACGTGAGCCTAAGTAGAATGGCAGCAGTACTCTCCATTCGGAATCTAATGAATGGGCACCGGCTTTCGCTAAAGACTTCTAAGCCAAGTGGAAAACGAGTCATCGCTCATATTGGCGTATGTGACGTATTTATATAGTACTAAAAAATATGTCCCTTTTGAACGCGACATATGAGAGAGACTTAATAAGTAAAAAGTCACTATTTTACTTATCAAGAAACATAACGAATCAGTGTTGGTATACTATACAATGTAATGAATATAAATATCGTAGCGGAAACGTCTCGAGGTTCATGTCAAGGCTCTGAGGTACAGTGACGAAGGAGTGCTTGTACAAGCATGCAATAATGATTAGAATACCTCACCGACTATTTTTAGTAATACTAAAGCGGTTAATGTGGACAAAAAAATATGTAACACAAAAACGTCCCATTGGTAAACAATGAAAATTACATAAGTCGTAATAATAGTTATTGTTTCATGTTATTACCACATGAATAAAATATTACTAATCATTATCAAGTTAGTTAAAATGAGACGTTTGCGTACGATGAGTGACGGCGATGCTGTCAAGATAATGGTGTTTAGTACCGAGCAAATAGGCGTTCGTCGAGTGCCAAAGGAATACCATCTTAATTAGTACGTACAGGTTAAGCATTGGCTATCTTTCGTACTTTTCATCGTTATCAAAATGATATAAACAAATGATAGCCAACAATAGAAATATCCCACCGATGCACATATAGACGGATAAAGAGCACCTGTAGAAAGTGAACTTACAGAACATAAAAGCCATCCAGTCGTTATCATAATGACAACTTGAATAACTGACATCTCTGTGGATATTCATATATTTGTATACAGGGTAGCAAATGACGGATAAAGGTGCCTTTCTACTTTCGAATTTATTAGTCTTTAGTACGAAATGAGTCCTAAACTAAATTCATATGTTCGATTTATCCTAATATTATTATCCCGATATTACCTAATAAACAAGGCTCACTGGCTAACTATAGCTAGTTGAGCAATATGATTAAGCCCCCTATACGAGTTCGTTAAAAACTAAAGTCAGGTTCTTATAGAATTCCCTACAGGAGGCCTCGCATCCGTTGAGACATAAAGCCAACTGCTTTGTCAAACGATATCTATTTCGCACCTCCGAGGAAACACGACAGCTTGTTACAAGTAGGACAATATATATATAAATAAGGTTGTCGAAAAATGACAATTCTTGAGCTAAAACTGGAGCTAATTATTTATATTTTAAAATAATGTTATTAAGCAACATGTGCGCCATTTTAATCGATAGTATTTTGGTAATACAACAATTACGTCATCGCGAAGTTTGTGCAGTTTCTAACCTAAAACCTGTGAAAAGTTAAGTGAGCATCATTAAGAGAGTTCCTTAAAGACTAAAGTAAATGATCGACTGATGGTGCAAAGCTCCAACTATGCGGCGAATGTACTACAATTTTCCAGCCAGGTAGGAAAAAATTCATGTTTTTTGGTGGAAAACAATGCCTTTTCTTTTGACCAATTAATGTTGTTACACTTTTGATGGTTGTTAACAGTAGAAATCCGAATTAATCGTTATCTAGACACAATGCGTCACATTATTTCAGTTTCACCAAATACGTGGCATCGTTTTCATTGGCGTCAGTCTGAGCAATCTGTTACAGATTGTGAAAAATTAATTGTTTTTTCTCTTTTGATTTGCTCGTCATTACCGTATGTGGTCCACTTTTCGTCACTCTAGAGATGGCTCGATTTCTTTGCGTTTCTGCGTAGCTTGCGTTTTTTTTAATTAAGTGAATTCTTTTGCATCACGTCACGTGGTACCCAAACGTCGAGATTTTTCTTGTAGTTGTAGTGGGACTTGAGTTCCTCGACAATATCACGCCTATTGGCGTGTCGGCCTTACTCAACTTTCGTAATAAGTTTATCGACATCTCCCATAATTCATCTAGCACTACGAGGGGCATCTTTTACATGAACATTTTTAAAACGAAGACGACTCAGTTATCCGCTTCCTCCAATAACGCATATTGACCATCAACGATACAATTTTTTTCTCAGCCTGAACAGCCTATGGGAACAGATATCGTTATACAATCGCAAATATAGCAAATTCTTACAGAAATTCCATTCATCTTCAAGGCGCCTTGTTTCAAGCCTGCATAAAAGCATTACAACAATTTTAGCACTATACTTTGACCTCACGTTTTGTTTCCTCACCTTTCAAATCACACCAGCACCGACCTAACGCGACCCGTATTAACCGAGATGTTCGACTTAGGAACCATCTAGTTAGAAAAACGATTGGCATTTTTTTGACGAGGTTCATATGTAGAAGAGGAAAAGGACAAAGGATTTGAAGTAATCGTGTGAAAGGCCAACCCACGAAATGCGCGCCTAATCATTACGTAAAAAAAAACAAGAGTATATATATATATATATTAGTAGTTTCAACTCAGAGCAGAGGCAAAGGGACTAAAGTAAGAATCGTAATCTAACATTTCAGTTATGTTCTTGTCTCGGCACTCTTGACAACAATGAATTTTCATTATGTGGATCCTTTTTTTTTTTTTTCTAGACGCGGGACCAGTTGACAACGTTAAAAGCGATTCGAGGACTAGAACTCGATGATGATGATGATGATAATATTAAGAGTATATTTGCATACAACGCGGTCTTTTGACTACCACTGCAGATGTCACTCCGACCCATTTCGTATATACATGCATCAAATTAATTAATAGAAATATTTCAATACTATCGGACGATTACAATGTGTTAGTATTACAAGATATACTTTATACATTGAAAACGACAAAAATCGAAAATGAAAAAGTTTCAAGTATATAAGAAATACAGTAAAAGAACACTACGAACAAGATGATCATTCATAAAAATCATGATAATAGTTATACTTATAATTCTTAAATAACCCTACTATATACGGTTACGTTAAATGTTTCTAGTCGGCCGCTAGGCAACCGGTTTGATTAAATAAGGTCTGGGTAAAAAAAAAAACAATAATTATTGAATCGAGTAGCTTTTAATAAGAATACACCCGGTAATAATAGATATGATGCTGCTGCTGATGATGAGTAATAAAAATAAGGGAAAAATTAGTAGCGCCATATAACTCGTGAAGATCGTAAAAAGAATAACAGTAATATTATTATCACAACCGGACGAAGCGACATTGAGAGTTCGCAATAAAAGCAAAAATACGTGCGACGATGGTAAATATAGCAGTAGTAATAGTGCAAAAGTATATGGAGACTTATTTAAATAAAGCATTTATTCTATATTGTTGTCATAAATATACAAGCTTTTTTGGTTTTTCTAGTTCTAGGCGTTCACTGAAACGCCTATTTGATTTAATTCCAATAATTCATGGAAAAATGTCTATTTACGAAGTATTCAGCGAGTTCTGTCGTACTCGGGTCATATGCTTTTAATGCGCTCATTATAAATGCACACGTTCTCCGACATAGTAAACAAATCAAACGGTACATACAGAACGATTATAAAATTGCTCTTTTATTTGTTTTGAAAACGACTAAGTTTGCAAAAAGTCGGTAAGTACTAATTATGATAATAAGAAACCAATAGCGTAGTTGCTGAAAGTAATACGGGTATTTTCTAAGGTATAAAAACTCGGATCTTTTTGATTTCGGTGGAACATACATAAGCAATTAGGAAAAATTATTACCATTAACAAGAGTAGCTGTTCTTCTGTTTACTTCAGATATAATTTCCAAATCACCAAAATGTTTCTAATATATTCACTGTATGTTAAACAGTATTATCGATTAAGGTGTACAGGAATTAAACATTCAACAACGAAAATATATATTGAAGTTTATGAATATATTTAAAAGCAGAGTTGTAACTCTCTCTATTTCGTTCTGTTTAAAAATTAGTTTTACGTCCACTTACGTTGTTGTAACTAACATTTAGACCTTCTCTCCTGGCACTGGCCGACCGCCCGTCTAAAGACCTTCTCACGGTAATCTTCTGTGCACACAAGCAGCGATCATTGCTGATAGATCACATCGAGCTACAGCTCGGCAGCTGAACATTGTTTCGACAGCGTTGTGTGAACAATTTTTGTGACATAGCGGCATAAAAGCGCTGACATCGCGTCTTTTTAAGCTATATTCAATATAGCTTAAAGCCCCACTATCACTAACAATGGCCGCATAGAAGCAAAGTTTTTGGGCTCTGCCCAATGTGTTCAAAAATCCCATTTAAAGAAATTCGTGGAAATCTGGTGCATATCACTCTTTTCTAATCTGCAACTAACTCGTGATTAAATTTTTGGCCATTCATCAGATATTATCGAATACTCTGCTGTATCGCAATCGGCAAGCGTGAGAGCTAACGTTAACGCTTTGTATGTTATTTGTACGTAAGTTCATCATCACAGAAACAATAAGTTATTCAAATTGAAGCAATTATTCAAGCGCAAACGACACTAACATCAGGAAGGGAGGCAGCAAAAATCGTCTCGTTTTTGCTGGATCGAAGCGATCCTACTGGTCGATTTGGTGAGAATCGCTCATAGCGACCCCTCCAAAAACGACGAGGCTTGATCGTAGACGATCCGAGGGCAGATAAAAACAGCAGGACGTAAAGATAGATAGCGAAACCTCGTTTAAAACGAACGGAGAAAAATTGTTTATCGTCCACTGACGTTTGGCACCGATCAAAATCGTGACAATGAGCGGCAGCACCGGATGTCCCTGGGGAAAACTGCCCAAACAGCAGGCAGCGTCTTTCGATGGTGAGCAACAGAGGACGATAGTATATTGGCCTAAAATTTAGCGTCTCCTAAAGTATTCGGTCTAGACTTTACAACACCAGGCAAAATCTAAACCCTATCGGATTTTTTTTTCGGATGCTGTCATGCCACTCGCGGATTATTTCCATTACGGTTTATTCACATATGAAGACTTCGTTGCGCCAATCGTTGCGTACGTGTTAGTTTTAATGCATCACTCTGGATTAGCCATTGTTGCACTCGGCTCGTAACCGCTTGTCTCAGTGATCAGCTGTTTTTGTGCTAGAACTCACTCCGAAGGAATAGAGTTTAAATTAAAAGAAAACTTCGTTGGTTTTTAACTTCACGGCAACGCATCATGGAGTAATGCTTTCTTTGACGTACATCTTAAATTCTGGCTTATCTATGTTGCATAAACGTATAGACAGTTTTCCGCCATTTCTACATTATTATACGTAGTTTACCAATAAATTACCTACAACATGGTAATAATGTATCATCGTCGAAAACATGATGTATGTAGCCGATGTCGTAGTGCACTATGAAGTAACCTAGAGAGATGTTTTTAAAACTTCTTGGTAGTTTGGTAAAGTTATACTTTCCAACACTCTCCGAGAACGAGTCAGGCTTAAGAAGTGTGTCACGCTCTGCCCGAGCGCGGTTATGCCACCTCGGTCATCCTGAAAGCCCCTCAAAACAACCACGACCTAGTAGTAGATAATGGCAGCGATAAAACCGGGCACTAACAGTCATGCCAGCGGCGCGTCGCCTGCCACCTTTAACGAGTTCCTTGAAGCAAAAAGTTTTATCTATAATATTTTCTCGTTTATGGTACAACCGTTATGGCTTAGTATGTATGCATTGGAAATTAGTCCCATATACCTTACTGATATATCAGTAAATAGATACACTAATACCAGAGTGTTTAATCTCGCACTTTAACTTCACGCAATCATATATATTCGAATTGTGATTAAAATATGGATACTCACCCATACTTTTGGCCTGTGATGCTACCTATGCATCAGGCAGTGACGTTTTACACCCAACAAATGAGATGCAATGGATTATTGAAAATTCTTAGCTCAGATTTGATCCCTTCAAACAGGATTTGCAATGTTTCTTTTTGCCCTATGATTAAAGTGGACCAAAGGGCTCAAAAAGTAATTAGACCTTTAATTAGGTTGCCGAATTCCCGTGTATGGAAGAGGTAATTTGTAAACATTTACACGGGTGCGCAAAATACCCTAAATTGCCCAATATGCTAATCAAGATTAAGTAAAAATTCTCGCTTCGTAATACATAAGATATACCATGACCTAGTGGTTAATGCCGTTACAGTAGTTGCCTTGGTTTATATGCTCTGTTTCTCGGTTCTCATTTCTGTGTACCTTCTTCAATTTCAACACTCACTATAAAATCCTCAGGTATAGGCTGTCAAGTTGATCTGAACAATATATTATGTTGTGAGTGTTTATAATATATTACTGTAAGACGTTGTTAATATAATTTCTCTTTAGATGTGATGAGCGAGGAGCTGGCGCGCGAGTTCCAGCGTGAGAATTTAATCTCTGCTTCAATGATACCATTTGAAAATCAAGTCCGTAGCTCTGACACTTCCGATGACTCAGGCACCGGAGGCCTTGCGGTCGTTCCTAATACTGATGATGATCTCCTTTTGGCAAAGTTGCTACAGGAGCAATTTGATCATGAAGCACAGGTGGAAAAAAATCGTCACGAGGTTCTAGGCATTTCATTGGGGAGCGATCGCGATGGTTCGAATGCACGGAAGCTCAAAAACGGTGATTCCATCGGCGAGGAAGGTAAGCTTTTTTGTTCGCGACGTTATTTTTTAACCTTAATAGACACCTTATAGACCTTAATACATTATTATAATACATCACCATCTGTATCGCGGTTGCAAGAACGGCAGGAGGATGCGTCTGGCTCGAAACGCTAAACATCACACCGTACAGCATTAATGCACCTGTGAAGCACGTAGGATGATCAATGTCTATAGATGTTCTGTACGTTCCTTTGCAACTAGCAATGATAGTTTGAGCATTATCGTATAACACTTGGAAGTGCTTGCGAATCAAACAATGCTAGCCTAATTAATTTGTTCCATCTGTGTCTGTATGTACTGTTTTCATTCAATACGGATACAGATAGTTCGAGTGACTCTGAGATCGAGGACGTGGACCGTTTTGCAACACAAGCGCGCACGGACCCAGCTATCGGGTTCCGTGGTTTTTCAAGAAACCAAGACGGTATTATGAAGACGAAGCACGATGCCGAAATGTGTGGCAGGCGACACGCTTGTAAGGTGATGGAACTGACTTCGTCGATTGCCACTGGGGACGGTTCCGGCTTCGACATGAAGCTCAATAATAGCGTTTATAACTCCCTTAGAGGTGCAATTCATAGTGATGATCTTCGGTTACTAGTTTTTTTTAGCTATAATTAGATTACTGATAGTTTTGTCTGATTAGTAATTCGTTCACCTCGGCGAACGAAGACTGTGGCTCAAGTATATTATAAGTTAACTAAGAGTCGTTTAACTTGCTACGTTTCTGTAGTTATTTCATCAGGCTGTTTTGAAATGTTCGACAGAGGGCTTAGCCAATAGATATGCCTCGCTCGTAGCATGTTGGTACATCTCTAAAAAATAATTACAAGCCTTGTTTAGTACTCGCTGATTGACTTGGCTTTTGGTACGCACGTGAAGAGGATCCGTTCTCGGCGTGAACGAACATCAGTTCAATCGGGTTTTGGCCGATTTGTAATATACGTGTAAATCTATCGATTTACTATTGGCTACTTTCTGTGACATTGCCTTGATGTGTCTCGGTGGGCATATTATGCATACGGACGCTTTTGTGTTCCGATATTTACATAAAATTTTTGACACTTTGTCCTGAACCTTTCTCTCACGAAATCAATGAAAATCTACGGGATATTAACCGCTTTAACCTTTGTATTGACGTTTTTTAGACTATTACATAGATAGACCAATACAATCTGATAATAGGTTTACGGTAACTGCTACACGGTTACAATGTTTGGACGGCCGGCTAGAGCTCCAACCAAATCTGATAGCTTTTTCCACAATATAGCTTGAACACAGTTTGTCATACAAGACACGTTAAGCACACTTATACACGCAATAAAGTTTCACACTGATTAGTTATCAACGCAGATTATGTTAATGGTACCGCGTAAGCACTTCTGCGGCGTTGTCTTCAAATATAAAGTATTATGAAGTCAATATTGTCAGTTTACGATCAACCGAATTGGTATTGCGTGCTACGGGAAAAAACTTGTGTAAGTGGCACTCCTCTGCGTGCAAATCTTCCTAAAACAAAAATTAGTTTCCCAAAAAAAATCAGTCCAGCTAATTTGAATCCGACAAAATCCAGAGAAACATAAATAGTATAGTAGATTAGGAGCACTGTTGCAATAAACGAAAAATTTCCGGCTGTTTCACGTATTGAATGTTTTTTTCGACAACGGAGTGACTACCTGGGGCTGCGCTGAGAACTAAAACATTCTGGGTTTAACGCTGCATGATTTTCGTTTAATTACAGTCCATTCGAAGATGGAGGAACGTCGTGCTGCTCGTCTCCATGACAAGAAGGAAAAAGCTACTGTCGAACAGAGTATGGACGTAAATACGCGGCTTCTCATTTACAAACTGATCAATCGTCAGATACTTGACGAAGTAAATGGCTGTATTTCTACCGGCAAAGAGTCGACCGTCTTCCATGCAAGGGGTGGATCTAACGAGGAGTTCAACGTTCCTGAAGAGTGCGCGATAAAAGTATTCAAAACAACCCTGAATGAATTCAAAAATCGTTCGGACTATATCAAAGAGGACTTTCGATTCAAGGACCGTTGCAAGCTCAACCCACGGAAGACTATTCATGTGTGGGCCGAAAAAGAGTTAAACAATCTACAAAAAATTCACCGTGCCGGGATCAACTGTCCGCAGGCTATCATTCTCAAGAAACACGTGCTCGTAATGACATTTATAGGAAGCGAAGGCAAGCCAGCTCCGAAGCTTCGTGACGCTCATCTCAATCGAGACCAACTTCGAGAAGCTTGGTATCAATGCTTTACCATACTGAAAAGGCTTTATAGTACGTGTAAACTGGTACACGCTGACCTGTCCGAATATAATTTACTTTGGCACCTTGGCCACGTTTGGGTTATCGATGTATCCCAAGCTGTGGACCAGTTTCATCCTCATGCTCTCGAATTTCTTCTCCGTGACTGCACAAACATTTCAGAGTTTTTCCGCAAACAGGGGCTTCCTGGCGTGCCGGCAGCGAAAGCCCTTTTCCGGGATGTGTCCGGTCTACAATTGCCCGGTGAGGGTGCCGAACTTCTTTCACAGATTCGTAACTTCGTCCGAGAGGAGGATCTGCTGAAACGAGAAAATGAGCAATTTTACGACCAAAGTGACCGATTTGAAATCATGTTTGGTCACGAAACTGCCCTCCTTAATGTGGCTAAGTCAGATACTGCTGCTGTTACGGATTAATGAAATCGACAATAACCCGATAACAATAGAAGCCCGAATATAACCAGATTTCCATTCGGACCCTTGAAGCATGCCACTAGCAACAAGGTCTGCACACCAGAAACTTAGCTCAAGGTGTTCCAGCTGTCTTACTGCTTTATAATAGCTAAGTTTATGTACATGAAGACACTTGGAGCTGACCACTCGGGATTGGGCTTTCAGTTTGAGAATTTCGTATTAGTATGGATCTTGATGAAACTGGCATACTGTTATTCGACTTTAATCATTGATCGAACATAAAAAAACATGTGTGATACAGCTCCTAATAAACATTTGGAAGCTACTGTGATCTTCACTAAATTTATTACAAACATAAGAACAGCGGAGTGTTCATTGTAGATAAGTTGATTCTGGAAGATATCTTTTAATACGTTTGGGTTTCTTTTTCGCCGTAATTTCGTGTCTTAGATTCTTTTCTCTGCTGTTTTCTGCATGTACATGTGAAAATACGAAATGTACCATTTCCCAATTGTTCGTTCATGCATTTTCAGAGATATTTGAAGGTGAGTTACGTAAAAACGCATACCGAAACGAATTCATCTGAAATATTTAAAGTTAGGCGTGCTTAGCAGAAATGTTGTTATATATAATAGGTTATTTTTGCTGGGTAGCCGCATTGCTGATTTTTACAACTGAATTCTACCAATATTAATTTTAAATAAAACGTACGTATATATCAATAGGTAATTATATAGATGGCATTGAACATACTAAACACAGATTTTTGAGGCAATTTAATCTTATACATTGTCAGATTTTTATTGAAGAGATAACGATTTATGTTGACATTCCGGAAAACTTTACGATTTTATAATAGTAGACGAAGAAACACGCATTCGGAGCTCTCAAAAAGAGGTCGTCAGTCTGAACACATCGGTTTGTAGCCATTATATTTTTTGGATAATCAAGATCACTCATGTGACACCAAATCAGTTTCGCCATTTGGTACTTATCGAGATAAATTTCGTTGTAGTTTTCCTGAGAACGGTAAATCATACGATTAATGTATTTTATATTTATATTGGTGCTACGCAATGTAAAAACCAAGCCTAGCTTTCGTAGTTTTTTATTGAAACCTCTCTATCGTCTATTGAAGGCAATCGTCTAAGGTGTCCCTTTGGTTGAAAATAATGTTGTATACAATTTCCTTCAGGTCAATGCGTACGATTCCACGGTTTTCCTATTTCATATTATTTTGATAAATCACAGCAAGAAATTTTTGCATGCCAACAGAAGTTTTAGTAAAGCAGAATATATTCTGCATCGCAAACGTTGTCATATATTTAGGGCTACAGGTAACTTTACAATTAATTCCTGTTTTTTTTTTTAGTTCTTTTTGAGACCGCTAAAGCATTATTAATAAAGAAACAAACTAGTTATAATTTCAAGAAAACAACAACAACAGCAGCTTCCTGTCTAACTCTTCTAACCTTTTATTATGATGATACCTAGACCTTACGGTATTACGGGAAGTCTCAAACTCTTCGTCGTAATATCGTCATGTTAGCACACAGGCTAAAAATTTTGTAAAGCAGGTTGATCTGGCGTTGATTCTACAAGACGAGCGTTGTTGCTTGCATTTATATTTCATTCGTTTAGAATCGGCTTAAAATGGAAAACAGCTTTAACAGCAACCGATTTTTCTAATATTAATTTATTGTAGCATGCCACAGTTTTTATGCAAATCAGGCCTGATGTCAATCTAGTAACAGTTGTAGTACATTTCTACAAGCTTTCAGTACGAATGACTTCGTGAAGGTTGGCAATCGAAGCTAACTCAGGTTTCCAGGCGTCGACGCAATGGTGAGCAAGCATTCGATTCAACGGACGAAGCGCCATCCACCACGGCGAAATTCGAGATACACGCGCTCTGTAATAATTAACAAATTATTTTTTCAAATCAGTGTTATTTCAGGCGATCAGCATAACAGGGGCGAAGTACAGTTTCACCAATTGCCTCATTTCATCTATAAAATGTGTAGAAATCATCAATGTTTTTCGAACGTTGCAACTAGTAGCCTCGCTTCCACTGTTTACCACCCTTTTCTCTGTACTGTTATTGCATTTAAAGCCACAAAATTTTTGACGTCTGGGTTGATATAATTTGTGACGTGTAGAGCATTAACCTGAAATGGAACCTTACGACAACAGAAGCTAAGGCTTACAGCTAAACAGTTCGCAGAGAATCATGGAAATCAGAGAATCAGGTATGGCCTGAGCCTGAATGTATAGTGATTTTTTTCAGTGGTACGCAGGCTACGTTTACTAAAATAATACTAAGCCGTTTGCTAATGTTTTCAATAATAAATAATGGTCATTATTGCTAGCTCATACGTATTATGTGTAGGCACCACACATCCATTTCATAATTAAACTTGAGGCATCAATGAATACTGTTAGCGATTTTATTGTGCCCCGCGAGTCAGAGTCAGCTTTATTATAACTTTTGAACTGAAACTATTTCACAGTCAATCAGACTTCATTAATTCTGAAATCAGGGGACATCAGTTATGCGAAAGATTATGTTGTACCTGGTTTGATAAATGCAGCAGGCTGCCAGAAGAGGCTGTAGAGCTGTTGCTTTCCGGATGCTTCTAAGATGGATAGACAGATAAATAGAGATCATATGTTCTGCGAAAGTACGGAAAGCATCTAGCTACATATTCTTACGACGATTGATGCTCAACATAAGACAGACAAGTTGATTTAACTCAGAGATGTCGGCTAATTTATTGTTTGGCCATTTGACAGATGATTTCGGCATTCACAATCTGATTGAGCTACATATTCGCCGCTTCGACTAGGTCATTAGTCACTAGGATTGAGCAGCGTTAGAGCTTCTGTTCTAGTCTTTTCTTCTGCAACAGCGATGCTCTTTTTTCCGTGGTATCGCATCTATTATCGTCGTATTCGGGTCATTGTAATAACCTTAACATCAAGGTTTCGTTTTAGCGTGTATGATCCTTTTTGGGTATATTTTGTACATACGAATCGATGTAGCGTGTGGTATTTCGAAAATGGTCATGTGTTTTCCTCCTTTTAATGTGATATTTGATGTATGCGCGCTTGCTGACTGCTCAAAAATTTTACACCTGACTTAGAGATAGACCTTACAGGCTTTGAGTAGAAAGATGATGCTTCGGTTGCTTGTTTCGGAGTGCATGAAGAGCATTTGCACGCGACCTTCAACAAGCGTTGTTACAAGAGTATAACGGTAATTATTTTGAATCGTCATCTGATTCTTACATATTTATGCACGTGAACTAATGTAAATTATGCAACCTGAAATTTCTATATTCCAAAGTTCCTTCGGAGAACAGCATATATATAATGCTTGCATGTTTTTCTACGTACTACGTATTATTTTAGTCCACGTAAGACATGACAGCATGCCGGTCTACGTGTGCGCACAAGGTACTATCCATACGTTTTACTTAGTGCAGTACCATTCCGCCGTCGCAGAACCGTGGCGGACACAAAGGTGTGATAACACGTAAAGTTGTCCTCCTCCGTGGCAATATCTGGGTGTCCATAAGAAATTTTATGCAGATGGGTTGAACTTCTTCTGCAAATTCGGCTTGCATATTTGCGCGATAAGATTCGTGATCATCCGCGAATCACGATTTATATCATATTTTTTATCTTACAATTCGACAATAGTTTCATACTCAAGAGCATGTATTGTAAGTGGAGCAGGATAAAATGTTAATAAGTTGTACTTATGCCATGACCTTTTGCCAATCTGACTGTGTACTAAATGAAGTTAAAGCAACCCAGTGATAATCCAATAACCGACAAAAAGCAGTACGTATCGCCAGCTTTATCTCTAAATAAAGCTAAAGTAAAATTTAAGCGAGATAACAGGGAACTCTGAATTCTAATAAATATGTTAACATCCTTTGAATAAAATGACTAGTAAACATCATAAAGCCCTGATACATGTGGCCAAAATTTTCGAAGGCCAAAACATAGACGTATAGTCCTGATCATTTTCGCACACCATTCACGATTCATCACATAAAGCCTCGGCGATATCTTCGGCGATTGACTGGCTTACACACAGAGCCGCCCGTTTACGTTCATCAGCGGACTTCTCCAAGTACTTTACTGATGTAGCCAAGGTGTAGAGAACCGGCCGCAGACAGAGCCACCACTGTTCGCGCGGTAGTCGGGTTCTGCGTAGTGGGAAAGTTTCGAAAGAAGTTCATGGTGAAACTATATATTAGTCTCTGTGCTTTGTTTTAGCTTTGTACGTGCTTTTTGGTAGTTTAGGACGCAAGGACTTATTCGTCGTAAACGGCTTTCACTGTCGTCGAACAATTTATTCGAGCAAAACGAACATTCAAGCCTCACTTCTGTCGTGCACTTGATTGGCGCAAAGCATGCTTTGTGCATCTCTATCGGATGCGTTCTTGGCGTATAAACTCTGAGCGTACTAATCTGAATCGGGCACATCTTTTCAAATATAACTGAATACATGGATGACTGCTGCAGGCTATCAGGGTCTACTTCGCCAGCTGGCGACTGCAAACACGCACAGCGGATCCAGCTGGAACTAATAAAATAGCTTGTTGCTCTCGTAACTGGGGCACCGGGGTCGCAAATAAAAGAGTGACATCTATCACACCATGCCAGGCCGAGACCTAAGTTGAGTCATATGAAAAGCCACACGCTATCTTAGGTACTAGACTAATAAGGAAATCATCAAAAATAACAACAATTAACATTCACCGCAATAAATCAAAATAGGTTTGACTGGATGTATGGTTATATTCTGAACTGAATTGTATATGGATCGAATTTTTTCAAGTGTTTTTTAAATTCATACTAAAAAGTTAGCCGTGCATGGTTAGCGAGGTTCAGGACATATAAGGATAGAGGATGAGAAAGCAAAAACAGTGGATAGAAAAGAATAAAAAAAAGAAGGAAATAAGTGTATCATCAGAAATTTACAACTAAGAGATATGTTATTGAAAAAACAAGTAAAAACAACAACGCGTAATGTTACTTGAAAACACTGGAAAAAAATTCGATGAAAATGATTTTATACTTACTTGAAATCGGTGTCCTTTTGCAATTCCTGAACCGGCGTAAATCTGTATTGACGCTGGACCAGACCAAGCAGAACTGCCGATTCCTGAGTCTACAATATATTAAGTGCAACGTCTGACTTATTATTTGGCACAACGAAGGTAAGAAGCGATTCAGTTATTGTCAATAATTAATATCGGTTTTTGGCCTGCCTTCAACGTTGAGTTTATTCAGCTGTTTATC